>NW_008631713.1:106092-160547 GCF_000691845.1 Merops nubicus
TGTTCGTAAAAGGAGGGTTGTGGTCCTGGACGCTGAGGTGATGAAGTTCTTCAGAACTTCATAGCTGGTTCCACTTGCATTTCACATCATTTCCAGTGAACTCTTACCTGTGGAGCTTTTTGGCTTTTTGACTGGGTGGGCTTATTTTCCAAGTCATGTTTCTGATACTGATGTTCACTTACAGCTGCTGATATTTTCCAAGTATCTTAAATTTCCTTACTTCACTTAAAATACTTTCACTGTAACATCAACCCTAAAAATCACTAAAGAAGCATTAGTAGCACTGAAGAAACTCGAGTGGCTTCAAATATCAGCAAAGCATTGTTTAAAACCCTCGCTTAGGTCTAATAATTTATGAAATTTAGTGCAGAATAAACATTCTCAAGAAATCTCATACATCCCTACTCAATGAGTAATTTCTTTTAAGGAGCTCCTAGTAACACAGTTGTGGCTTACAGGTACATGCTGCTAGAAGTTATCTCTGTGTCCTGATAGTTATAGGGCTCTGTAGACTTTATATATTCTACATTATTAGATATTTTATAATTTTATATATTTACATCACATAATTTTGTCAGCAATGTTCTCTTTTAGTCCTAAATTTACAGGTGTCCAGTCAGTTGCGTATGAGGAGCAAATCCATTCATAACCTGATATTAAGTACTGTGATACAAACACAGCTTCAAACATTGCTCTGAAATTCCAAGATCTTTATGCCCTATCCAAAACGGTAAGTGGCAAACTGTCAGTTAAAATTTCTAATCACATTCTCTATGTTTTAAGTCTCCAGCTATGTTTCATCACAAGACTTCGGAAAATATTTTGTAACAGTGCAATAGTTCTGGTAACTCATCAGCCTAAGATACTGGGAAAACTAATTCTCAGCAATTATCCTTCTTCCCACCCAAACATTTTCTTAGAAGCAATATTAGGAATTTTTAGTGACGTTTTACGCCCCTCATTGCCAAAGAGTTTTCTCATTGTCTTGAAACAATGTCCAAGCCCTGAATTTTTGCATTAGCAGAGAGGACTAGTTCAGTCATTAGTGAATCTTGGACTGAAATGTAGTTGCTATAAATAAACTCAGTTCTGTTTAACCTGAATTGAGCAGCTTCCACTTCACCTCAGTTGTGGTTCTCATCCTCTGTGTCCCCTAAAAATCTCTGCTGAGGTGTCATCATGATTGCAATGAAAAGGAGTAATCCCCTGATTGTAAAGGAATGGCTCCACTCTGCTGCAGGCAGTGGATGGGCTGAAATGTGATAGTCGTGGCCCTGACACAATGCCCACAGGAAGCCAGGAGCTGTCAGAAAGGGCAGAATTTCAACAACACGGCTGTGCATTTCCAGTGTTCACTGCATGCCCTTCTCCTGGTCTGTTGTTTCCTTGCCATACCTCTTGGGAGCATATGCATCCTCTCGACAGTCCACCCCGGACAAAATATGTTAGAAGTAAATAAGGAAAGCTTCAAAGTGAGAAATCTCTTTCAAAACCTTATGGAAGGAGATGTATTTTGGTGCATGAAGAGCACTCTGGACCATTGAACTCTCTCGAGCAGCTCTCCTTTCTGCTCTGGAGGGTTTGTACCTCTCCTTTTTCTGAAAAGATTTGCTAATCCTCTTCTCATCCTCTGTGTACTTGCCAGTTCTGCTCACATATGTTTTTTAAACCAAACCACTTACAAGGTGTGATTGGCCAGATTTATGTCTAAAATTTAATCCACTGCAATTTAAAAATTTAAATTTTTTTTTAACTTTAAACGTTTACCTTTCTTCAATGAACACAACAGTCACAATAATTAATAAAAACATGACGAAAGCGAAAATATCCCCAAAATCTGCATCCATAGCCAGTCATTCCAAGCAACATTTTCTTTTAGACATATCATTTCTACAGCCTCTTTGTTAAGGGCTTTTTGCCCCCAGATTCAGTCTTCAGATTAAGCTGGGACCTACCGTGTTCTGGTCCCACCTTGTGGCTTTGCCACGTGATGTGTGGGAAGGCAACAGTGAGCAGATTCTGCTGGAAGAACATGGCCCTTGCTTTGTGTGGAGCAGTTTTTATTCTGCAGGTGAGTGCCCTGTATAATGATGTGTGGAGGCAGAGTGAAACATCTTATTTTCATCCCTTACTTTTGTTCCTTTTTGCTCGCTTCAGAACTTGCTAATGATGGCCAAGCAGCATCTGGGGAAAGAGGTACATCCCTCGAGTAATAGGAGGAGGATTTTAAGCAGGATTAAAATCAGAAGAAGCTATGGGCCAATCTCAAAGAACTTCCCTGCAAAGCTTCAGGTGGCCAGTAGGAATTAAAATGGTCATTTCTTCCAACAACTTGCAGCCACGCTTCTGTATAATCGTGCTTGCACGGATCATCATGCTCAGAGGGAAAAGTCCTACTCATAGGAGGAGTGTCAGTAAACCAAGTAAGCCAAGGGGCATGGAGAAAGCTATTATCTTTTTATTTGACAAACTAATCTCAGTTGTGGGTGGGCGACAAGCTTTCAGGTATCCAAGCCCCTTGTCAGGTCTGAGACAGCACACTGGTTTTCTGGTTGCAGCTCTCCAATTCAGCATCGATTGTCTGTGATCCTACCTCAGGGGATAAAACCACTACCAGAAGCTGCGTGTCTCTTTTAGTGGGCCTTTCTACTGGAAACACATTTCTTTTCTTCCATTAAATTCTTCAAGAACGAGGAATTATTCACAGCTGCTGGATTCATGAACTGGGCGCAGCAACTGCACGCACTCTACAGCCTAAAAATGAAGCTAACTTTGAGTTTGTTTCCTAGCAAATTGGCCATGTGTATTCCCAGCAGGATCGCTGGGGAGAAACAGTGTCCACTGTATTCTGGCCCTGTGCAATCTGCATTTCTAATTAAGGCCCTTTGCAAGTCCTCTTATCTGACATGTGCAAAGAGCAAAAAATAAAGCAATGAGAAAATAGCAATCTGCAATGAAACCTTTGTTTTAACTTCCTTTCTTTTAACCATCTCTCTTATAAATGCTGAGTGCAGATAGCACAAAGGGTGCCTTGACAATGATACTTGCTGCTGCAGAGGGTTGTGGCACTTTTGGTTCCTCTGATCTGCTTTCCATCTCCAGGGAGTTACTCGTTTAGACACTGAGCATTTGATCAGAAATGGCTCTGAATGCTTCTAGATCCTGTTGATTTGGGTGGGATTTGGAGGGTCTGCCACTTCAACCTGACAGTTATTCAATTTAATGATCTTGTTTTCTTGGAGCCCTCTGCGGTTGATTCAGGAGCTGAGTCAAAGCACAACCGTGTTCAAAACCAGAGCTTCCTAAATGGCTCAAGGGGGAAGCTTCCTGTCTTTGGTATCTTTTTTTGGAAGGCGAGAGAAATTTTGAAAGTTCTAAACCAACTTACACTTTCGGCCTTTCTTCTGATCACTTGACACGTTTTGCAAACACCTTCTGCTCTCACCCAGCTTGAGCCTCACTTAGAAGCTGACCTTTCACCCACCTTGCCACCCTTCTTGCATTTTGC
Organism: Merops nubicus; assembly: GCF_000691845.1. Lineage (NCBI taxonomy): Eukaryota > Metazoa > Chordata > Aves > Coraciiformes > Meropidae > Merops > Merops nubicus. Next base: position 109,601 of record NW_008631713.1, read on the forward strand.
AAACACCTTCTGCTCTCACTCAGCTTGAGCCTCACTTAGAAGCTGAGCTTCTTTCACCCACCTTGCCACCCTTCTTGCTTGGGACCTCGTCAGTTGACTTTGGCTCTAGTGTTTCCTGCTAAAGTACCATGCTCTTGGTGAAGCCCCTGGCTCAGTGAGATCGTCATCCAGTCTGCCCCACTGGTTAGACTGGTTACCTCTCATTTGGGAACTGCTCAGAAGGTGGGAGAAAATGGAGTGGAAACCAAATCTCCAAAGGTATGAATTATCAAGGGAAAGGTTAAACCCAACTCTCTGGAGTGTGGGTTGCTGATAATTCCTCTGAGAGTTTATTAAAAGAAGCTCCTCTGGGCCAAAATTTAATTTAATTGGAAAACGGTCTCCAATGGCATTTTGTTTCTTTCTAATTTTCCATAGAGGAAATCACTTTAATGGCTTTAAACACCACATTTCATCAAGTTGCCTAGGGAAACTGAGGCTGTCTTTTTTTTTTTCTACGCAAATGTAAACTGGACATAAATTTTATTGTTTCTTTTCAGATTTACATTTCCAGTGCTAAGACAATACAAGCTAGACTTGTCAATGCCCCATTTTCCTTCAAATTTAGAGTCTTCTTTTCATACACAGGTTTTCTCAGATTTCTTTTACTTGAGGAAGCAGCCTGGACCTTCAGTTCTGCTGGGCTTGGTATAAAAAAAAGAGGAGAGGAGCAAGGGGCCATTGCTACGAGTGAGGCAGTGAGTCAGTGCTGGATGGATGGAGGAGCTTGATCTTGTGACCAGATGGGGGAAAGCTGGAACTGGGATGTATGATCTGAGAGCTCTTTTCTGTGAAGAGACAGGAAACATAACCAAAGGGAAGCATTCAGAAAAGAGGTAAATAATCTGTGCAGTGGTTAATCTTTGTCCTGTTTGGGCTGATCTGTCTATTTGTGGTTGTTTTGCTCTGCCCATCCTTTTTTTTTGTTGTTGGAACCAAGGTGTAGCATGGACATCACCGTTTGTACTTTTTACAGTTTCCACTACATTGGGCCTTTGGCATTACAGTTTGCAGAACTGCTTGGTGAACAGGATGAAAGACAGATACATTTCAGTCATTTCTCATTTTCTACCTCTTTCTGTGGGTTAAAAGTCAGCAGGATCTTGTCCCTGGTAAAATTCATAGCCTAGAAGGCAAGATCACAGCTGGGGGCTGCAGTATGCAACAGGTATGAGAAAGAAAGGAGATACTTTATGCTGCTGTTGTCACTGAAAATAGATCTGTAAGACTGATGCTAGAAACCCACAGGATTAAATACAAATAAGAAAGAGGAGAGGTGAATCTTACTTCTTTGCTAGTTACAGAAGAATAAATGTTATGGACATACATGTGCTTCACATATAACTCAAGCCTGTGATATGCAACTTTGATTTTCAATATAACTTAAAAATAAGGCATAAAATGAGAATTTCCTCCTTCTCCCAGCTCCTTGCAGAGGTCCAAACCAAGGCATCCCACCTGTGACCCTTTGGCTGGGAAGATCAAGCCCGAGCGAGTCTCACCTCCTGTGTGAGAACAGTGACAACCCACCTCCCTCACCCATTGCAGGCTGCGAAAACGAATGCATGGGGGTAAAGCTCTTTGAGATCCTCAGATTGGGAAAGGTCAGGAGAGCATCGCCGGCTCTTTCAGGAGCTCCAACACCAAGGGGAAAAATAAATCACACAAAGCTTAAATAGGAAACCGCAGCTGCTGTCAGATTAAATCTGTTACAAGTGCATTCCACTGCCTCGCTGAACAGTGTTTTATTTCACACCTCAAAATGTGAGGCCCCGTGCCACGGACTTGCTCCTTTTTCCCTATTCCCCCTAGATGACTTAACAAGCTGAAAGTGCAGCTGGAAATTAATGCTTCCTGTCTTTTGAAATAATGTGACATTGAAACGGCGGTATTTAATGCGTTGGCATTTAACGTGCCACAATATTTCTGTTACTTTGCACTGGTTGGGGTGCAGAAGTGTTATTACAGCTGTTCTGAAATTCTGACAAAGAGGTGCATTTCTCTCTTCTTTTTTTTTTTTTCTCCCCCTCTCCACTGTGTCCCACCATAATTGCTTTTTGCCGCATCTCTGAACCGTAACCATGGCGATCCGCCACATTCATCAGAGGACCCTCTTGTTGTTTTGCTTGTGGGAATGTAAGAAGGGGAAAAAAATAAAAAAAAATAAAAAAAAAAAGAAAAGAGAGAAAAAAAAGGAAGAAGGGGGCATAAAATATTTGCAGAACTTCCCCCAAAAGCGAATTTTTCGTTTTATTCCCTCTCTTTTTTTATTTTCTTCTTTGTTTATTTTATTTTTCTTGTGATCCTCATGACAGAAACCTTAGTGGAGAAGTGGCCTGACCAGAAGTCCAAGGACTTGTTCACAACCTAAAAAAGGGGGAGGAGGAGTCTGGTTCTGGAGGTGTCGCTTCTTGTAGAAAACAGACTTCAATAACTGGAGCTTTCAAGCTGTTCCTCCCTGAAAGGATGAATTGTTGTGTGCAGAAGGGGCAGCAAAGGTTGACCCTTTTCCATTTCTGTCTGATGACAAACTGGTCCTTGTCTGGAGAATAAGTTAATGCAGAACATCATTACCATATTAAAGTCATGCCACTTCTGGCTGGGGAAGGAGAAACTTGCCTGGTTTTGGACAAAGATTTGGAGCTACCCCTTTCTGGCTTTGCTTGTACATGGTCTGCTACTCATACCTTGGGTGGTGAGGAAGGAGAGATGTTGAAAGCACTGGCTGTGGTGGGGCAGGCAGAAAATGAAGGGGGGAAAGAAAGTGTTCTTGCTCTGAGATGTTTTTCAACATCTGGCACCTCAGTATACTTCTCTTTCACTACTTCAAAAAGGTCTGAAAATCATCCTGGAGAATTTCACGCTGTGGGATTTGGACAGTTCATCTTTGCTTAGAATCTGCTCATGTCTTGGAGCCACTTAAAAGGGATGGGAAAGCTGTCCCTTGTTCAAAGTGTCCTTTGATTGGCTTTGCCCATACAGAGTAGCATTTCCAATCCATCAGTCGCTGTTGGTGGATTGTCCAGGACACAAGGAAAGGAAAGCCAGCGGTGGTTATTCAAGGATCTGCCTCAGATCTCATGGAGCAGAGCAAAGATGGGGTTTGATTTCTGCTCTCCAGTCCGTTGGATGAGATGGCTGAGGACAGGGGTTTGGTGTGCTGTGAAGCCTGGCTGCTCTTTCCTGAGGAAATTAGGAGTCACTCTACACGTATCCACGCAGCCTGGTTTAGCCATAGGACATTTGTCCCCCTGTAGAGGAAATAGAGCTTATTTCCATGGAATAGAAACAGCTCTGTGATATTATTTCACAATCCTTCAACATGACAGCCAGGAATGGAGCGATGGAGCAGCTGTGCTCTGGGCCCTATGGCAGCACTCACCAGGTGATGTTCAGAGTTTTCCCAAATGTCCTTGCTGTGGCAATCATCTGCAGCAGTGCCTGATTGTCTTGTAAAGCAGAAGCTCTTGACATAAAGCCTCATCTGAATGAATAATTTTATGTCCCAAGGCTGTAAGTAGTTATAAGCAGAGACAGGCTTTGTTTTGGCTTGATACCATTTGGCCCAGGGGCTCTGGTGTCTAGGACTTCAGCGCAGCAACAAGGTGATGCAATTCACCCCAAAGTCCTGTTTGAAACTCCTTCACTTGAAGTCCTCTTGTGTTCTCCTCTGCAGTGGCTGGTAGCACTTAGCAGTAACAGTTGTGGAGCTGTGGCAATTAGGGGGACTTCTACTCTTACTCGTTTGCTCTCCCTCAGCCAACTACACCTCTGTCCTCTCTACCTCCCTCACTAGCAGTTTTGGTGGATCAAAGCCTTTGTGTGTGGTGGCAATGCCCCAGTTTGCAGACTGGGATCTAAGCACACCCAGCCCGTGCTGGTGGTTTCAGCCAGCTCTCTGGACCATGCGTGGAGCTGGCTGAGGCAGGGACATGCATCTCCTCCTGCCATCAGCACACGAACCCGAGAGGAGGAAGGTTCCTCGGGCAAAGCTACTTATTGATGTGCCTCAGCACAGGCATTTGCTGGTGAGGCAGAGCCACCAGAGCATTGCTCAGTGACCTGAGAGGTATTTGGTTGGAAAATGTCTGGTTCTGTTCTCGTCTGCGAGCCATTTGATCCGTCCCCAAAGATGCAGCATAGCAAAGGCCCTGGGGCCCTCCCGTGGGTGACAATGGATGTGCTGGGGTCTGTAGAGCAAACTGGGTTGTCTACAAGTCAAAAAGTCTTAGAGACCCATTTCTAGGTGGGATTGTCAATAGAGAATAACAAAGCAAAAAGCACTCCAGGCTAAATGTTATCAGTGATTATTTTTAACTTTATTTTTACTGTTTCTGATGTGTTCTTCAATCTGTCTTGTTGATGTTTATTTTTCCATTTCTGATAAGGGTCATATGTCGTGCCTTCCTTGCATCAGGTGCCACACAACCGTGTCCTGTCCTTCTCCCAAACAGATCTCAAAGTCTTTCTGTGTGAATGAGTTCAGTGGCACTGCAGTCACTGAGTTACATATACTCTCTAACAGGAGTTTCTTTAGAGGGTGTAGGACTCCTTATTTCTCTTCCCAAAAGCAACAAAGAGCTACAAACCTCTCTGGAAATAAAACAGGATATAAAAAGTCCAATAAAGTTTCAAAATTATTTCCCTAATCAAAATTCTTAATCAAAACTCGTAATGATTTGCAACACCTCAAAATCCAGTAATTTAGATATGTAGTATAATGAAGTTTATTTGTGCTTGGGTTGTTTTCTTACACTCTTCTGTTTTCCTACATAAGGAAAATATATTTACTACACATCCCTAAAACCCTATGAGTTAAATGGCAATCTCAAAATATCTTTTCAGATATTTATCAGCCATAATGTGCAGCTTCCAAAATACTCCAGTTTCTCTGCTAAATTCACAAGTTGTGTCTATCTATGGAAGAATATTTGGTATGCTGTTTGCAGTGGGCAATCAAAGGACAAAGAGTGGAACGTTTTCTATGAATAGGACCCACTCTAAAGCCTGTTCCAACTGTTTTTGGCTGGGGGTTCACTAAGTATCTGTCTGTAGATGTAGGAACCTATCAGTGAAATTTTATATAAAGCTAAAGCTAAATAATAAACAGAAAATTAACAGAAACAAAGTAAATCAAGTGGTGATTAATAACAAGTGAAACATCAGCTTTTCACTGTAGAACTGTCTTAATTTTTTTTTCCAGGAAAATTGCACAGTGAACTTTTTAAGGTCCAACTGGACTATGTGAGGTCCAACCTATAGGACTGCAGGAGCTCTGGGAGCTCAACTTCTCAAAGAAAAAGGGCCACAGTATCAGCTGGGCTCTGGAGCAGGTTGTCAGTATATGCTACAACCCTGAGGTGCCAATTTAAACTTAGCTTCTTTTCCTCTAGATTTGAGCAATGTCCAGAGTTTTCAGTCTCCTGAGGATGAAAACCAATAAACAGGTTCTCCAGGGGTGTTACCTTGTTGGTGCTGAAAAGGTGTACTTTCCATATTGCTAATCTGAGCCAATGACTGCAGCATAAGGGAGGTTCTGAGCCACAAATGATTTTTTTTTTTATATATATAATTTTTTTAGCTCTCTAATTTGGTTGTAATGACTGAACACAAAACAGGGCACAATGGGGCCATTCCATGGAGCTGCCAAAGGAGTAGGAAGCTGCTTGAGGTTTCCTTCGAGCAGCGTCGCGGCGCTGTGTGTGATGAGCACCAGAAACCGTGATGCCAGGTAGAGCAAATGGAACTCAGAGCTGAAAATTAAATATTTTTAATTAAAATCCACATCTGCAAGCCGCTCGCCGGGAGCCAGGGTTTGCCTGTTAAATTATCCTGACTCGATGGGATCAGCAGTGTCAGAGAAGGTAATCCCAGAGAGGCAGCCAGTAGATCTTGCTGCTTAATATTTAAAAAGCTGCTGGCGCCTGGCGGAAACTGTTTTGTGAAATTCTCTATCAAGGCTGATTTTACCTGTGAGCAGTATCATAGGTGGTTGTCACTTTTGTCTACAGGGCAAGCCTGGCCTTGATGTCGATTCCAAGATGCTCTTAAGCTCTTTTGATGTGATGGCCACTGAATTTGGTGTTAGACCAGCAATGTGCCATGACCTCAAATTAAGCTATCCTCAGAGTTCTTCTAAATTGCTTGGACTGCTCTGTTAGCATCTCTTGACCGCTCTGTCTTCTCTGTCAGATATTTTTAGGCAGGAGGAGGCTGAGAAGAGAGAGCTAACGTGCTGCTAATGTTCCTGAGCTGGAGGTTTGTCCTGCACGCCCCACATGCCCCACTCCCCAACCTGCTCTGTTGGCCACTTTGCACCCATGACCAGAGCATCCTCCTGAGCAGGGGTTTTGTTGCTGTGTGGTCTGAAGAGACACTCTGGGGCTGGAAACACATGCCAAGAGAGGTTTCAGTTCACCATCTCTTTTTTTTTTTGCTGTTAATGGAATAACTCTGAATCAGTCTCACGCGATCCTTCCTAATGCAACTATGGAGGCAGGGAAGAGCCGAGGTGGAGTTAATTATGTGCCTCTGCACCACTCTGTGTATGTTATAGGCCGTGAGATAAAGGGTTTGGAGCCTCTTAGCAATGATTTCAAAGCCAGAGAGTGGAGCAGCACATTTATACCTGGTTAATATGCCTCAGCTCTCATCAGCATTTAGCAACCCTCCACCCGGTCTTTACTGCTGTGCTGGTTTTCTGTGCAAATGGATCTAATAGTATGTTTTTCTTTCAAAACAAAACAGAAACAAAACCAACCAAACAAAAACACACACACAAAACACTAAAAACAAAACAAACAAACAAAACCACCAAAACCCCAAACCCCACAAAACTTGTATCTTGACATCTTTTAGCATGAAAGGAATGCTATCAAGTGGCCTTTTAAGAGAGGTGCCAAAATATTTTAGAAAGGCTTTTGGGAAGAGAAAACTTGAAGCTTTCTGTTTGGCTCCTAAATTTCAGATTTGGTGTTTAGTTTTGTGTCTGCTTCAAGGGAGAAACAGGGTTGGTAAGAGAGAGATGAGAATTTACAGACTTCAAACCTGAAGATCTCTACAAGACAAAAGCTTGTCGCCCTCCTATATCTTCCCAATCAGTTGAGAAACAAGACTTAATCAGTTGAGACAGTCTGAGCAAACAGGGTTATCTTTCAGCTTTCTCTAAAAGTGGCCAGATTAATACTTAATTCTGGTGCACGAGAAGTGAAGTTTGGAGAAGCCAGCCTGCCTTGGAGAAGGGCTGCTGTCAGCATCAGGAGATGAAACACAAATGGTCAGGTTCACTTTTGTTTAAAATCAGTTTCATTTGGTCTAACCCAACCTGCTTGTGTTCGTGTTTTCAGTAATGGCTGGGAATAATTAATTCTCCTTCATTTAACAGTCCATCGCTCTCCTCACTCAAAAGAAACGCCCAAATTATATTAAAAAAAAAAATGACTTTGACAACAAATTAACTCAAGATTTTAAACCAGTTGTCAGTGTCCCTTTAACTCAAATTCTCTTTCCACTTATAGCAGAGGCGCAGGGACGAGGAGGCTGCTGTTCCTCACGGAGGAAGATTGAGTTGTGCGTGGGAGGACAGAACAGGAGAACACTCCAGTTACTTGGACCACTCCTCCAGCAAAATTAATAAGTATTGTTAGAAAGTACTTTGCAAGGGGGAAAAAAAAAAAAAAAAAAGTTAATCTCCTAAGTGTAGTCGAATGATGGGGCTGAGCTGGCAATAATAATAATTAAGGGAGGGAAAAAAAAAAACTTTATTGAAAAAAGTTGGCTGGTTTTCTCCACCATTCAGACTTATTCTGGGGAAACAGGAGATAGCATTTTTGTCACTGTTTTCAAACTGGATAAATCACATAATCTACAAGCCATAACAAATCTTTCTTCTGTTCCAACTCTTTCTGAAGTTATTTTTCCTCTAGAGAGGGAGAATTAGAGCCCCAAACTTGATTCAGAAGGGTCCGGGATATTCAAGCCTTCAAAGGTCATTCAGACACAAACTAAGACAGACCATCTAGCAAGCATGTGGGGATTGAGTTCAAAATCAAATCTAGGTAGTACAAATACCCAGAAGAATTTTCTTTCCATTTTCTATTTGGCCCCATCACTCATATGTTGTACTATTGAGTTATCTAAAGAAATAAAACATGTTTATGTTGTCTAGGTATAATCTGCAAACTTTTCTCCTCTCCCAGGAGTTCATCCATCAGTTCCAGCCTCCATCTAGGCTGGGGACATGTGGATCTGTAAGTATATCATTGCATCTTTCTACCCCCTCTTCCTTATGATGGCCGGTCAGCAATGACTCAAAGAAAGGTCAAAACTGAACCCAGACAAACCCCCTAAGCCTGCCAGAAGACAAAAAGGGTGAAGGGGGGAGAAATCTTTCCTGCTCTCCAGAAGGAACCACAGAAGCCTGGTGCATAAAATACATACAATGCAAATAAAGAGCAATCCAGTCTCCTTTCAGCCCTTTGGGGATGGACTGGCACACAAGATTTGTCTCCTTGGCAATACAACCCTTTTCAAAGGCTTATCAAATTCCAATTCAGATTCCTTACTATGCTTAATTTGAGAAAACCATAACAGGGTTTCAATACTCAAATAATCGATACTCCTACTTTAATTTTCATGGTAAGAGTTTTCATGGTTGATCTAAACTTAGCTGATCTAGTTCTAATGATGTCCTTCAGCTTAAATAAACTTCCTGTGCTGTTCCCCTGGTCCCACCATCCTAAACCCTGAATACATTTAAGAAGTGTCATCATAACCTCTTTTAATCTTTAGCTATTTAGAATTCCCTTAACCTCTTCATAAGGGAGAGTTCCTGTCATGTATTTATACTCTTCACTTGTCCCAGAAAGGTTTTGTTCTTAAATACAGGCACTACATTAAATGTTTCCACGAGTTCTTATCAGTGCTTTGAACACTGATACCAGTTTGGTTTTTTTTTAAACCAAAACCACCTCTCCTAATGTCCTCAATGACCACAGACCTAATGGCTCATTGTCATTGGTCAGCCAATAAATCAGATTCTTTCTTTCCTTTGTGGCACTTAATGGATTACTTTTTGCCAAGGCTCTGACATTACTTTTTCTAGGTGGATCTTTGGAAGAGTACAGTTGTGGCAACTCCAGTCTGAGGAAGTCACAGTGGCACTGACCTTTGCTGGTTAATGAAATCTTATCACTCCATTTCTTCTCGGTATCTCTTCAGCCATTTTCATCATGACTTGCACTCAGAGCAGACCAGGGGTTGTTTCTGTGTCTGGATGGAACTGGTAGGATGATGAGAAGTCACAATTCTATGATAATAATAATAATGTTAATAATAGTAATAATACCTATGTAATGATGATCTAGGTGATCCTCTCTTAACCTGTGTTCCTAATGTAGTTCCAAATTAGCAAATGAAAAGAGATTTCCAAACTCAATGAGAGTGTTCATCGTGCTCCAAGCATCTTTTGCTAATGAGTTTTGCAAAATTAGAAATCAATCCATGCTGCCTGTCAGGTTTCCTAAGAGCCACAAACCCAGTTGAAGCAAATGATGGGCACTGTGTGGATTGTTCAGATGATGCTTCAGCAGCTCCGTGGTGGCTTCCCGTGAGACAGCAGTTTAGACCAATGTCTAATGTTTGTCCCAAGTTATCATTCAATTTGGATCAAAGATCATATTTTTATATGAAGAATGCAATTATAAATAGTTTATAAAGTGTTAGTAAATTATTAATAGAGAATACTAAAGTCATGAATAACATGTTATAGAATATTTAAAGCGCATCAGTTCTAGTAGCATAGATGAATATAAACCTGGCTAATAAGCACAGTATTGAACAGTCCATAACAATTGATTTACTCATTATTAATGCATCTATTAGCACCTTATTAACCTGTTGTTCACTATTTATGTGATTACCCCAAGAGTAAATGAATCTAAACTGATCCCTCTTGAAACAATCATTTGGAAAAGTCATTCTTCTAGATTCTAAATTTTTAATTTATTTGAAGAAAACATATAAGCTTTTTTTTTTGTCCTTGTAATAAAGGAAAAAAAGAGATTAATAGTGTTTTTTGGCTTCTCAAAAGCCAAACCAGTGCTGTCAAAACTCTTTTCCATGGGATATTCAAGTTAATGGACAGGATTAAAACAATTGTTTTCAACTAAAAGGAAAAAAGTTTACAACCTGAGGAATGGAAGTGAAGAGGGTTGGTGGAAGTGTGGTCCCTGTGCAAGGACAGCGGTGAGGTGGACGGGATGCACAGAGCTGCTTGTACAGGACGTTCTCTGAGCACAGCTCCTGGGTTGGCACTGAGGAAGGAGTCATGGCAAGGTGACTATCAGGAAGCACTTCCTGGCAACAGGCAGTGCAATGATCTCCCTGGAGAAACAGAGGAAGTCCTGTCGCTAGAGTCAATTAAAGGGTAGTCTAGACAAAACCCCCAGTAGGATATTCTCCTAAGGACCAGCCTGGTAGACGGGGAGGGAAATGACATGAGGGATGAGAAAATGACCTCATCCATCTCTGTCACCTTTAAAATGGAGAGGCTGTGTTGGTGTTGGCGACCACTGCACAGAGGATGCCCGTAAAGATGTTAATCTTAGGGGTGGTTTTGTGATATGGGTGGGAAGGAGGCAGTAAATATCAGTGACTCATAAGAGCTGGCAAAGTCGTCCTGATGACGTGGCTTCTGATCACTACTTTTTGGTGTGGTCTGCATAATAACTAGCAAAGCACATGGGAAAAACTCTGTGGTCCGTTAATCATGCTCAATTGGTTAATGTTTGGATTTCATCATCTTAGAAGATAACAGAAGAAAAAAAGATTAAATTGCAGTACACCTAAAGACATTGGAGCGTCCTATGCTGGAGACAGTCATCTTGGCTCCATCCACAGCTGCATCACTCTAGAATTAATGCTGTAGCATAATCAATAAAAGGAGCTCAAGGAGAGCAGGGTAATTGCACCTGGCTTTATTTTATCTCTCATGACAGACCTTGGCCTTGTGGTTTGTGGTGGCAATGGCTGCTTGGTAGCTCTTGCTGATGCATAGAAGCCATCCCAGTGGGAGGGTTGGTTACCTGGGGCACCCACCAGCAGAGAGCTGCTGGCAGCAAAGGAGGGCTCTGCTGACATCTCTGCCCTCCCCATCCTGGTCTCTGGCAGCTGGGACATAACCAAGGACCCCGTCTGCCTGCCTGGCTGGGAGGTGTTGGAGCAGATCCCTGTTGGTTTTGCAGGCAACATAAATGTGATGAGATTTAGGGCTGCTCCAATTTATACAGCATTGGCACCTTCAAGAGAGCTGGAAACCAAGAGTGGCTTTAAAATATCTCAGGGATGCACCAAATAACTGCTTACTTCAAAAAAATGAGCCCTGTGCTTCATGCAGACTGACAAGGGTCTGTCAAACTCGGCGTGCTGAAGAGCAGGGAGGAGATAATGATTGTTTTTACCTTACTAAGGTAAGAAGTGTTTTCATCCCGTGCAATACAGATTTAATAGTGTCCTTCCAAGGCACAACTGCACAATGCAGCTCATAGAATATTATCCTGAAAATTACACTTCAGTTAACAAAGCAGACAGCAACCCTCTCCTTGTCCAGCAGCTAGAAGTCCCCAAAAAATCAGGCAGGGAAGGCAAAAATTTAATTTTCCTTCACAAGATGTAAATGGCTTTTGACTGTTTGTTTTTGTTTAGGTTTGGGGTGTTTTTTAAGTGCGTTTCCAAGGTCATTAAAAATGAATGGGGGCCTTTACATTTCTAAATACCAGAGGAGCTCCCATTAGCTCTCCTCCTCCTGGCAGCCTCTTTCCAGGAGCACTGAAGCCACAGATGCGGAGGAAACGTGCCTGGGCGGTACGTAACACCCGCCTGGCCTCTGACCCAGGGGTTAAACTGCTGTCTGGGCTCTGCAGACCAGTGCCCCCCTTCCCGGGGATGGAGAGCTGCCAGCCAGCTGTCAGCGTGCCATGGTGTCGCGTCCAGCTCAGGGACTCGATGACGAGCTAGCTTTTTAAGGTCCTTTCCTTTCCTACCCCTCCGCGTTGGCGGGGACGGGGGCACTGCGAGCCGGCGCTGAGCCTCCCATCAGTTCTGTTCTCAGAGCTGCCAACTCCATCTGATTAGTTTGTCTGCATTCCCAGGAAAGTAAATCTGCTCTTTATCGCCGGGTCCATCACATCCTGGGTGTTTTGACTGATGCTTTTTGAGGAGTATTATTATTTGTTTTCCTTATTGTGCAACGACCACGAGGAGTTTTGCAGTCTGTTGAATTATAGGTAATGGGGTGGTTTATCAGGCTAATAGAATGAGAGTGGTGAGGCAGAGCCAGCCTCTCTGAGCCTCTGGTGCAGCAAGGGAAGGGACAGAAGGACAGAGATTCATGGGGCTTTGATTTGGTCCTGATGGCACTGAGGAGGGAAGAGTGTTGTGGTTATCACTGGGCAAGCCAGCAAAGCGGTTTGCTTGTGGACTGAGCCTTGCAGAAAGACAAATCCCCCCTGACCACCCTGCTCACAGAGTTCCCCTCATGCACTGCTGTCTGAAATATTTAACCGTTCCGTTCCCAAAGCCTGGTTTACACCAGAAGTTCATTAACACCATCTTGGGCTGATTTGGGCTGGGTACAAGGGAGTGGGGGACACTTTCCTTCTACTGCATCATAAATGCTTGTGTTTGCTGCTGCTCTGGTGACTCAGCCCTTCAAAGGTTCCTTGCTGGTGGTGTTTGTACCCGTGATTTGTGCTGTGAGTTTGCAGATGGGAGATTAAGTGATTTGCCCCAAGACATACACAAAGTCTGTGCAGAGAAGGCACTAAAATGGGGAAACTCAGGTTACTCAGCTACCCCAACGCCCACCCCAACACCATTTCCTTCCTCCAACATGAGATGGAAGACAGAGGTCACAACCAGGCACGATTTGAAGCGTGGCATATAAGCAAGAGCAGACACAGGACTGAACAGCTTCTGAACAGGGTTTCCTACTAAACTTTGTACCTAAAATACATTCAGCAGTTTATTTGCAAAAAAGACTCCTCATTTCCCTCTATATTATACTCCTGCTTAGCTACTGGCTACCTGAGATGAGCTTGCATCTTTGTGGTGAGTGAAATGCCTCCTGGGAGGACACAACCTAAACAGCTTTTATTAGAGGCAGTTTTCCACACTTGGAGATTCCCAAGCTTTGCCTTGGCACTGACCATCAGTGGGATGCAACATGGTCTTCAAGGTGCACATGTGAACAGACCAAGTCCTGGTGCTCATCGGTCACAGGGGCAGTGTCTTCTAATCTCAACACAGAAGCTTCTAATCTTTGTTTTTACCTTTTTAAAAATTATTATTATGTATTTAGAAAGTGGATTTCAGAATATAGATTTTTTTTTCTGTTGTTGGCAGGAATGATTTCTTAGAAAAAAAAACAAACCAAGCCAACAAACAGAAGTGAATTGTCAATCATGGAGAAAAACAGTGAGTACTATGACAAAGTTTTATAACAGATCTTTTCCTCAGGTGGTACAGGCCTACAGATAGTCTCAGTTTTTTATCTTACTTTCTTAGGCTTACAGAGATATTGGAAAATCAGGCTCAAAATACTGCAAGGTTTGGTTAGCAGAGTGTCTGGTGGAGGGCAGCACAAGTCCAAATTACTCTGATTTGGGCCTTAACCATCACATTTGGCTTAAACTCAGCATCCCTTAAGCTTCCTCCACGCATCTCTTGCACACCAAAACCCCTCACACACAGAAGTATTCAAGTCTATGCTTAAAACACACACAGACGTGGGAGAGCACATCTGCTGGCAGCAAGAGCAGCTGTACAAAAGCCTCCTCTGCTTGCTTTCATCTCCTTCCTAATGGAAAGGAAAATGGAGCATAAAGATATTCTGCAGAAGGTTAAGTGCTCCTGTCTAAACGCGGTGGGTTTGGAGGAGTCAATGAAGCAGAGCTGGGGGGGTGGGAAGCGGGTGGGGGGGCCTGGAGGGGATGCTCTGCTTTCTGTTGTTCGGCTGCAGATGTGTTATTCCAATTAACTTGAAAGCGGGAATGCGAGGGGTGAGCAGGAGGGAAGGTGAGGAAGTGTTTTTATGGCAGGAGGGGAAGTCTAGGCTGTAGACAGTGATGGAGATGGTCCTCCTGGTCGCTCTGAGGTCATCTGGTTTTATGTGAGGCGAGAGGTGTAAAACCAGGCCCTGCAACCCAAACAGGAAGGGCCTGAATGGCACATGTGGAAGAGCTTAACAGGCACATGCTTGACCCCGGGCTTGGATTGCTGCTCATCTCTGAGTGGTCCCCCTAATTACAGGCTTTGCTGAACATCTCACTGTAGGAAGTTACAGGATAAAGCACTTGCCTCAATTTGATGATAAGCACTGCAGTCTATGTGTGTACGTTGAGGTCTGTAGGCTTCTTGAGTGGATAGCTAGCATCAGGATGCAGATGGAAGAAAAGATCTTTAAAACATCCCTGCTGGACTGCAGTGCTGAAGGTGCCTCTAATTGCACCGTGGTGAGAGTTAAACAGCATTCCAGGCTGGCAAAGAGGAGGAAAGGAAGTATGTGGGGGGCAGGACGTGGTAATACTGAGAATAAAAGTTAATTAAAAAATAAAATCAAGAGAAATGTGTCTCTAAGGCCACTTCTTTCACAGAGACCACCTGTCAAATGCTTCCCTGTCTATAAACTCAAGACTGGCTTCCAATCGACTGCAGTTCTTTAATTTTTAATGCCTCTCCCCTGGTCTCACAGGTGGCTATTACAGACAGAAGCTGTTGCCTGTATGGATACAGATGTGTGGGATGCACACACTGAACATGAGCTCTCGGGGTTCAGGAACTGACACCAGCCAGGAGCTGCCAAAGGAGGTTGTTAAAGTCTCAGCATTGCCATGGATTGCCAAGTCTCCTCTTCCTTCTCCATCTATTTCCTTGCCTCTCCAAAATGCCATCTTGGTGCCTTTGAATTGCCAGCAGCACTAGGTGCTGAACTGGAGGCAGGTCCTTCAAGGTGTAGTTTGTGTAAGGGATTTTGAGGCAAGAACAGCTGGGTTTAATCCAGGCCTCCTCTGTGTTCCAGCACTTTGCTTTCCCATCACTGTGATTCCAGGTAAAAAATAAGGGAGTCATAATTCTTCACTTGACTCACAGGGGTGTTGTGAGGCTCAGTTAGTTAATTATAGGAAAGCTTGTGAATAATAATCATAATAACACTTAGCAAATGAAAAGCGGGTATTATTATCGTTAAAGTAATGACAAGGCACCCTGCTGAAAGAAGCAAATATAATGCTGATTATTAAAATCATTTGTATTTAGTGGCAAATGTTGCTGCTGCTTTATAAACTTAGAGATGTAATCTTGTCCCCAAGCCATAGCAATAAGTAATTCAAAGTGCTTTGTTGTTCGGTTTCTCCAGATATGGGAAGTAACAGGTACCTTCAGTAAGAAAGGCTTTTATCTTAAAAAATTAAGAGAACAATGGAAGAAAAGAGAAGGAAAGCAGCATCTTGCTGAGATGAGACCAAAGCTGGCTGCTCTGCTGTCTCCTTCTGGTGCCTGCGTGCCCTGGGAGCAAGGGGTGAGTTTGGGAAAAGTGAAAGAAGGGGAGGGAGTTTGAGTTGGGAACATATCTGAAGGCAAGATTTTGGAACAAATGGCACACGTTAGTTAATTATTTCCATGAAGCCCAATGATACACTCTCAGATTTGCCACTCTCCACATAGCTCATGTATTTAAGTTTTTATACCCATCACCTACCTTGAGCTCTCAGCGCTGCAGCCCAGCTGCTCTGGCTCCTTTATTTTTTAACTCATATAACAAGGTCGAAGCTCTCTCCCAGAAAACTTCCCTGCCTTGCCCAGGGATAGTAGGAGGATGCCCCAAACCTGCCCAGGGTATAAACCCAGCAATGCTTTGAGGCCACGCTGCTGGAGCAAGCAACTGGGATGAGGAAAAAGAGGAAGAGTTTGGTTCAAACCTCGTGACAGGAGAAAATAACTTGTGATTTTGAGGTAAACATCCATCTTTTTGGATAATACTGGTTGGTGGTTTTTTTTTTTTCCCTTTATTTTTGCCCTTTGACTACAGTTTAAGATTTGAGTAACTGGAAGGGGCCAGTCCAAAAGTCATTGCTGTCAACTGCCTCATGGAAAAAATGCCCTCTCCCCTCAGAAACAGCCCCACTGCAGCTGGTCATAGCTGGCTGACACCGAAGATGTCATCTCAGAAAAGGGTAAAAATATTGAACAGGTCTCTGGAGAGTATCATCACTCTCCAGAAAGGTTCTCTCTGAGTCCTGCATTAAAACAAACTGTAGAGAGGGAAAAAAAAAAAATCTGTAGAGTCACTGTTTGTGTTGAATATTTTGTGTTGATGGATTGGTTCAGTTCCTAGGGCTATTAATCCAGCAATTTTTAGGAATATAAAATTATTTTTTTAAGGAAATAAACCACATGAATAAAATGCGTATAATTGGATGTCCTTCTGTTTCCACTGACTCTAGGGTTGTAAACTGTAGTTGACAGTTGTGGTGTCAGGCTTCAAGGTCTTTAATTCTGTTTCTTAAGGGTGGACTTATGCAGGGAGGGGTGATCGTTTGCTTTAGCAAGTTTGACTACCTCAAGGGGATCCCAAAATTGCTATGAAAAAAAAAAAAGGGTCTTGCTTGTTAATACAACCTCTTTGCTTTTGGGCTGCAATGTTTCACCTTAAGGTTGTTTTTTTTTTTATCTCAGGAATGGTTATTATTCATATAAATCTAAAGCATATGAATGTGGCATAAAAATTCAGGTTGCTATTCAGGTATATCTTTTTTTACTCTTAGTCTTATTGTGGCCTAGACTGTATGGTACTCTTGGTCCTGTGACTGCACATCTCTGCATCCAAGGCATTTTGTGGCCAGTTTTGGAGGGCTGAATTGTAATTTTCACATCCTAGGGTGAGAATACATATGTTTTAACCTATGAGCCTCCAAGCTCACAAATATGGCAAACACAAGGAGAGAATAAACTCTAAGAATGAGTACATTAGACAAGTCTTCTCTCATCTTAGGAACCTGCCAGGAAGTTTTGTTCCATTTCTGGAAAGGAAAGTTGTGAGACCCTGCAATTCATTGCCTTAACCCCAACATCCTTAGACAGCACTGTGAGCTGCCAAGAGTAGAAGACACTTTAGATGTATGAATTTCCTTTACCTCTTATAAGGTCTTGAAGCTGGCATCTCCCTGGATGGTTGAGTGGAAGAGAAACAGAATCCATGGAGGTATCTCTTCTGGTCCAGTCTGGCAGAGACACTTAGGAACACTCCTTCAATTTCTTTGTTTAATTTATTATACTGTCATGTATCAACATCTTCAGGAAAATATTAATTAGAGAGTGTATTCCTTGACAGCCAACTCTAAATGGATTAAACATGCTTTACTTGATGAAGCAAAGAGGTGTTGATTAAGAGAAATTGAATTGTATCCCTGAGATAATTTTCTGTCTCTGTATCTAGAGAATATAAGCAAAGCAATGCTTGTAGAAGAAACTGAGCCACTACACTCCAAATATCTCAAAAATCATATTCAGGCCATACATATTAATTGATTTAATGTAAAAATGCTGGATGCAAACTTGTGCTGAGACTTTAAATTGAGGTCCTGACCAGTCTCTGTGGTCACTAGAGGATCCCACAAGAATGGGAACGACCTGGCAATTTCCAGTTCGGATAATTATGTTCTACCTCCTTAATGTTTCCCATGCCCTTTCAATTAGTATGATAATCATCTTCACTTTGCAACCTACACTGAAGTATAAGTGATGGTACATGCTGTTAAATAGCTGCCGTGCTCCACCCCAGAACCAGCCACTTTTCAGTGGTAATGCTGGAGCTGGGAGCTTGGTCATCTCGTGTGCATCAGCTGGTGGGACCAGGAAGGTGTGGGACCACAGTGGGGTCTGAGCTGCCCCTTCTCTGTGAGCTGCTTTGGAAACACTTCTGGATGGAAAGTCTTAAATATATGGAAGAGCTCACTTTAAGCAAAAGAGGGACAAATAAATGGGCCGGATGGCAAAAGAAGGGGGGAGTCATTGTAAATTCAGTAAAATAACAGCAGGTGAGGAGACCTCCGCTGCAGCTCAAGGGTGAATTTTTAGTCTGACTAGAGCAGTCCATCAAGCAGCTGCAGAGGAATGAAGAGGTGCTGCAGCTCCCATCTCCCTGACAGTGTGATTTAAAGAACTGTTCTTTGCTGGCGTGGCCTTGTGTCTTTCAGTCGCCTTGAAAGGGAGAGAGAACAGTGTCTCTGCTCCCTCATTGGCATCTGTCTTACAAATAATAAGATAAAAAAGCAAGGGAGCGTGCAGCTGAGTGTAGGAGAGAGTTTTCCCCACTGAACCCCCTGGTCAGCCATTGAGTAACAAGGCAACAGGAATATTTCACTGCACTTCACATGGTGTGTTTATGTTCACCTTAATAGTAAGGAGTTCTTTACACCAGCATTACACCTTGTCACAGACATAGTTTGCACCCAGACACTAGTGCCAGCTCTCTGTTGGGTAGCAGGGTTTCCTTGCAAGAGATATGCTGCTGCTATTTTATATGTGTTGTGTTTTTTTTTTTGTGATATGCAGCCTAAATGAAATCTCTGAAGGAGGATCTGTCTTTTGCTAACAGCCATCATTTTATATAAAGTCAAAGGTATTCATATTATGTCTTCATCTTCTATATCTCAACTAGTAACAATATCACAACTACTCCCTCCTGACAACTATATTCATTTCTCATTAAAGATATTTCATGTTTTATTCAGGAATTTAAATGAAGCTATCAGAGCCTGTAATAGCAACAGTTTGGGATAATTGTATCTCATTGATGGCAGCCTCAAGAGTTCTAATTAATATATATTTAGCTCCCTGGCTGTCTTTAGACCAAACGCCTCAGTATGAAAGACAGGGAGAGGAGATAACAGGAGGGGGAAGGGAACAGACTCCAAAATAACAGCCCCTTATTGAAATTTGGGTAGGAAATTCTGTTGCAAGAAGGAACTGCATACTTTGGAATTCTTCCTCCCCCACTATTTGACCCCAAATAACTTTTGACCCATAGAGAGTCCTTCTCAAGAAAAGAAAAGAACTGAATATAGATTTACTGCTCGGTTGTTTGTGGGGGGTGGTGGTAAGGAAAGATGACAAATATGTATTTTTCTCTTCCAATGATACACCTGATATCTGAGTTCAGCTTATCAGTGGTCTCTGCTTTTATTACCTCTTTCAAAAAATCTTTCCCTGCCTCCTTCAGCCAGAGTGCTCCGTTCAAAATTGCTCACTTTCACAGATATGATCTGCAATGCAAACAGGCTCTCATTGCACTTTTTCATATTAAAAAAAGAAAATAAATAAATAAAAAGCTTACTTGGGTATATGAGTGATTAGCCCTCACCATACAACTCTCAATTTTCTTATCCCCTTTGAGCTTTTTTATTCCTCCCTCCCTCTGCCTTTCCTTCAACAATACCTTTCTCTCTGTTGTATGAAATGAGGCTAGGAAAAGATTTGGGGAGGGGGCATTATTCTGTCATTGGAATTCATAGCACTTGTATTCACTTACAAGCCTGAACTATTTTCTCAAATCACTTCAGTCTCTGTGACTTTCTCAGACTGTAGTTTATAAATCACTTTTGTGGTACACTATCTAGAGGGGATCAAGACCCCTGGAAGCTGGAGTCATATTGAATTGCATTGTGTAACAGAGAGTCATTAGGAGTTTACAGTCAGGGAGAAAAAAGAAGTCTTATAAATAGGCTAATTCAACTGGCACTTAGATGTTTTAAAGGCATTATTGAGGAAGGAGGATGGTAGTGTTATTTGCTCCCAATTTTGCTCTCATCAGCAGCAGCTAAGGGTGGCTCTTGAATAGGACAGGAATAGAGATTTTATAGACCTCCAGCTTTAAAACCTCCATTTTTCCCCTCCCTTTATTATTTAAGCAAGTACTAAGGACTGTTTAGAGGTTTATTTAACTGGCTTCCAAGCTGGAAGCTAATCCAGCCTATACTGGCTTAAATTGCCTCAGTTTCTCCTGAATAAGAGTTGCTTTTCTCTTATTTCCAGTAATTTTTTTTTTTAAAGGTGTTCATCTGAGAGCAGTAGATTGTGCAGAGCAGAACAGGGGCTGTCTGATGGTGAACAGATTTTCAGTAGGAAATTTACATGACAGCTGCATTTTTTCAGTCCGAGCCTGACAGTAAGGCTGTTCCAGCAAAGCACCTCTTTTTTTTTTTAAAAACCTTTTATTTTCTTTAACTTTCAGAGAAAGAAAAAAAGTGATGATGTAACAAGAAGGTATTTATTTCACCTGGGTGTGTTTCGCTTGCAGATTCCTGACACAGAAGTGTCAGCCCCTGGGCGTTGCCTTGCTGCAGACAGGATTTTCTTGGCTGAGGTTGGAGGTATCAAATACCTGGATATCCTCACGCTTACAGGTGTGGTACAGGGAGAACAATAACCAGAAGCAGGTGCCTGGCCCTCAGGAACTCCAGCTTGCTGCCAACAAGCTTGCTCCTAGCTGAAATTGCTATTTTTTTATTATTTTTTTTAAAAATAATGACCATTTTCAGTATTGTCTGCAGATCTCAGCCCTGTGTCATCCACTTCCATGCCATCTGCAGGGTCGTTGTGTTCAGGGTGGACAGAATTTTCTCAGAAAAACAAGGCAAACCCCAAGCTCACCCTGAGTTAAAGACAAGGGCAGAGTGAGAAGTTCCAAGGGTGGAGAGCTGATGGGCTCGCGTGGTCGGCAGCAGCTCCACGGGAGGTGTCTCCTTGGGGTTCAGCTGATGGGTTGCTCTGCAGCTCTGCCCCGGTGCTTCCATAACCTGGGTTGGAATCCAGCCCAGCCCTGAGAGATGGAGGGTCAGTCTGCTTTGATAGTGTAAGGTCAGAAATGGAATGAGGCTGGGATATCTCAATTGAGAGTCGAGGGTATAAAAGTATAAATCAAAAAAGCAAAATCCTTGAAGGGACACCTTGCAGCTGTCTCGGGAAATGAAAGGCTTTAAAATGAGAAGACTCAAAACCAGGAGGATCCTGCAGCCTGTGCAACTAATAAAACTATTTGGTCTCAACTCAGAAAAGCAAAGTCCTCTCTGTCGTCTGGAAAAGCAGAGGGTCAAACCTGGGGAGGGATGCTGCTCCTTACAGCAAGCTGCCAGCAAACCAGGGAGGTTGTATGTGCCTGTAAATACAAACCATGTCACCTAGACTGCTACTTTCTGGTCGAATGCAGCAAAAAGGTTATTTTAAAAAGGCTTTGCCAGCTGTAGGGAGCGTCCTTGAAAACTCTGCACAGGCTCAAAGTTCACCCCCAAAGTCACACAAGGGGAAGAGAATGGGCTTTTTCATCCACGTTACTCCTGAACGCTGCTGTCTCATTTTGCTGCAGGATACTCATAATTTTATGCTTATTTAAACAGACACACATCTAGTTTATGGGCATATTCCAGGGGAAAAAAAAAAAAGCTGTGTAGCTTAGAGTGTAGTTCTCATGGGCAAACACCTGATCCCCTTTAATAAGAGATAAAAGGGAAACTATTCCCTTGCCAAGCTGCTCCATCACAGGGCTTTGCACGCAGTTACATGCTGGTAGCTGCTGGTCTTGACTGGTGCCCAGCAGAGGCTCCACTTGCAGGTCCCCTGACTGTCAGCAGCTCCTGCCCACGCCACTCACACCATTAGGACACAGGAGAAGTTTAAAAGTTCAGGATGTGCACATCTACCAGTCAAACAGAGGTCAAAGGTGGACCTAATTGATGTTTCAAGCTGTATCAGCCTGGATCTTTATTGCTTTAAAGATCTAGATTTTTTTTTTCTTTCTTTTCCTCTGGTAGTTCCCAGTGGTTTGATATTTTTATTGCTGTTAGTGTTTCCTTGAGGAAAGCGAGTTGAGTGCTCAGCAACCATGTACCAGCATATTTCCTCCCCTCCCAAGGATATTTATAAGTTTACATTTGTGGGTTTTCTTTGAAATGGTCTTGTGCTGGTGCACTTTTATTCTCTGCAGACTCTGTCATTAGTTGCAAGCTTTTGATTACCTTGTCTTGCCCACAGAGATGGGCAAAGCAGTTTGAAAAGCCAGATGGCTCAGCTCTGTAAAGTGATAAAAAACAGTGCAGACTAGAAAGTTGGACCCATATTTATAGGGCCAGCCACAGGATGTCTCTTCACACAACTTTTAAGCTTCTTTAACATTGTCTTTAGCCAATACTGCAGCAAGACATGCTAAAGGCAGGTACCTGCTACCTCACCAGTTATCTGGGATCCTTGAGGACCCAAACCAGGGAAGGTGGGCTAACCTCTACGAGTGTTACTCCTCTCCCCTCCCAATTACAAAGAAAATTGCTGTGAAGACTTTTTGAAGGAGATGGCATGTACAGAGTTTGATACTTGTTATGACTTAAATAAGGAAGGTCGTAGGTTCACTTTTCTAGTTGGGATTTGTGAGTCTGATCTCCCTCTGATCCTTGTTGGATGAAATTGTGCTTTTATTAACTGTTTTTCAGGCTATTCAAAGGCTGATCTCTAAGCAAAGCCTCACTCAGAATCTCAGATTGCAAGAAAAGCTACTATAGGTGAGTTCAATGGTTCTGATATATCAAGGTCCAACAAGTCCTCACATTCATTTTAAAGCAGAAAGTAAATGTTGGAGATGTTGACTGAGTAACTTTTCAGGCAAACTTGTATCTTCACTGAACCAGAAGGGATCTCTTATTCACACCGATATGGACACACCAGGAACCCAGTAGAAAACTACATTTAGGACAAGTTCCATTGAGCAAACCCAACGTGCACTTAGTTCAGATAAACCCTAGAGAGTCAACCAGTGAGACCTCAAAGTCCGGCGTAATTTGCAGTCTGATGTATCCCAGTCAAACTTCACTGCTCTCTTTCTACAAATCAAATGGGAAAAAAAAAATCAGGCAAAATGATCAGGCATTCAGATCTGGCTCCAGAGTAAGTGCATCGTCTGCTCCATGGAGTCTGGGTCTTGTCTAATTCCTGCTCATGTGCTACTCAAGAAGTCAGCACGGGTCTTAATTTGACATTTAACCTGTGCAGAAGCATCTACACACTTAAAAAGAAGTTAGATGTTATTCAAGGGTTTTTAATTTTTAATGATGTTGTAAACAAGTAATTTTCAAAATCCTTTCTTTTAAATGTTGTTTGGATAATTGCCCTAGCAAGCAGCAGAGTTAAGTGGCTAGCCTGCTTCTCTCCTCCAGTAGCCAGCAAACTACTTCTTGCATCTGAAGCTTTGTACGGTGCCTTTCCCAGAGGTGGTGCAAAGAAACTATTATGAGGTAGCAGCTCAAAATTTCTTCCAATATTTCTGGCAGCCAGGTAACACAGAGGGTTCCTCTATGGAGAACGTGGTCTTCCCTGCCCTCACCATCTTCTTTTAGGATTTGATCCTAAAATTCCCTGTTTTTTTTCCAAATTTTTGAACCCTCTAAAGTTTTTGTGGTGTCTGACAGCTGTTGCCTTTCTGAACAAGAAGAGAAAGTTGCACACGCTCAGAGAAACTCATGATATTGAAAATCTGCTGAAAGAAGGGTGAGAAAGAAAGGAGAAGAGAGAATTAAGGCAAAACCCTGTTTTGAATCCATCCTTTTGTGTTATGGCCGACGTAGCCTCTCTTTGACATATCAGCAAGAAACAAAGAACTGAAATCAAATGAAAGGGTTGGAGAGGAGAAGAGAATTGTCTGTAGCATTTCAACAAAGCCACCGATGGCTTGTGCTGGCGTTGGCTGCTCTCCCCCACCTCTCCATCTCTGTTCCCCCTCGTTACACGATCCTACTTGGGAACATGTTATCAAGGACTGAGAATCAGGCCAGTGGCTGCTGATGTTAAAAGGACATGACATGTGCACAAGGCAGGGCATAGGGGCTGGCTGCACATATTAAAGGCAAACACATCACAATCCAATTAGTAGAAATGGAGTGTGTGTGCTGGCTCTGGGAATTATTTTTTTTTTTTTAAAGTAATACTTCTGTGCTTTTTCTATTGATTGATTTATTTTTGAAAGGAGCAATTCCCTTCTAGCTTTTCTCTCTCCTCTCCTCCCTCCTCCTCCTCCTCCCCACCTTCAATTCCTTCATCCCTGTGTTTTCACCTCACTGAGGAACAGGAGTTCAAAGGCAACTGGAGTAGGGAAAAAATAAAAAATAAAATATTGCAAATGCAAAGAGCTCTCTAATCTCTTTTTGACCTGTCCTGTGCAACAGACAATTTCTGCAAATCTGACACAAACTTGTGAATCTTCTGTACTGGGAGGATGGAAGGGATAAAAGCAACACATGATTTTTATTTTTTCTCATTAGGATTTAAGCTGACTAGCTAAATGTGTATAAGTTTTTGCTAGCTATGTTTTTAAAGTTGTTTTAAGTGTATCTCATCTTCCTTAATATGTTACATAGCCACCAGATTTTTTATTATTTTCCTAGAGTGCATCTCCTGTAGCTTTCTTTCATTATTTCAGTAGGTATGAAGGAAAATGAATTCCTAAATGAAAGACAGATTTTAAGATTCTGATACTTGAAACAAGTACAATTTTTGTTAGATTCAGTAGGTTTTGTTGAATGCAGAATAAAGAATAAAGTCTATATTCAATGTCTATAATAATATTTTCAGGTTCTGATATAATGAGCAATACTATGCCATTGGACTGCAGTTTTCCTCTTTCTTTAGCTCCTGGTCTGAATAGTTAAACATGTGTGAATTTGTATAGAAGTTTGTGTGTAGTCCCAGTGAGAATAAAGAGTTTCTTGTCTGTCTAAAGTTAGACACTTACAGTAGTTTGTTGGTTGAAGCCCAAAGTCTCACCTCAGGTCATTATGCTCAGAGGTATCTTTGCTCAGCAAATCACTTAAAAACCTGCTCAGTTTTAAGCATGTGCCCAAATCCCACTGCTTAGGGTTCATTTTGGTAAGATAGGAGGTCATGAGGTGAGTGTAAGGGAAAGGTCAGGCAGCAGAGAAGTCAGACAGGCTTTTCTTTGCACTTTTTCTTTGACACAGAACTGAGTTAGAGGCAAACAAAACCATGCGGACAAGGAGAAGTTCAAATGAGGTAGGTGGACCTACATGGGCATTCTCGCTTCCTTCCTTCCTTCCCACAGCTTCCTCTGTTCCTATAATCTCAGCACAGATGTTTCCTTTTTAATCCCTGGCTCCAGCTGGCAGTGCAGCTCTGCTCCACCGTACTTAGTCGCAATTACTGCAGACATTAACTCTGCACATGCTTCGGAAATTGGCTGCTCTTTCTTCCTTGGAAATGTTGCTCATCATCAGGTTTTTAACAGCCAGAAATAAAGGCCATTTGTGTACTGATGAATCCTATTCCCTTCAAGATTTGTAAGAGAGATAAAAGGCACAAGAAGCAGGCTTAAAACAATCACTGGCATGATAGAAAATTTGGATATTTAATTTGCAATACCTTCCTTTACTAGTTTGGAGAGTCTTCATCATGGGATTGAGAAGGAATGGGAAGAATGTCAAGCACATGCCATATTCACCTGCCTGCTGTTACTTTTGCAAACTAAGCACCACTGCTTTGTTTATTTATTTGGATTAGCAAAGCAGAGGCTTGGTAAACTATGCTGATTTCAGGGTATGTTTCAACGTAGACGGACTTTTATTTACTAATGGAGTCAGAGGTTGATCAATGTTGGGAGTCAAAACCACAAAATCTGCACCTGACCATCAGACCCACTCTTTGCCCCACACCAGTCGTAAGACTGTGTCACCTCATGTTGACCCTCTTGTGTTCTGATGCTGCTGAAGTGCCATCAGAGCCTGGTGTGACCCGGGCCAGATTCTTACTGTGCCCTGGGCTTGGCAGCAATGCAGAGTCCTCCAGCAGCTGGATTCAGGGATCCCAGTTTACCCTGATTGCCTGATATCTGATTACCCTTTTATAGTGTATTTTTTCCATATCCACATCCAGCAACTTTCCCTGGGGTGTGGAAGCGTTCAGAGACAGCCACCCCACCACAGCAGATGGCACTGAGAGACAAAGGAACAGGGAAGGATCTGGAGACCCCACACATCAGGTTGATTTGCTTTGAGGAAAACTCTTAAATAATCTAAATAAACTATGTGGATTTCCTTTAAAATGATCAGGAAATCCTTCAGCTGAGCTGGATTCTGTCTTTTTCTGCGTGATACGTGTACAGACTCAGATTTTTCTATTCTTGATTCTTGAAAACAAACTGATTCTGTGCACTGAAGTCTATTAATAAAGTTACTGTGTGTTGCCTTGTTCTTCTTGTTCCCCTTAGCACTTGCTGAGAGCACTGAACACATTCCCACTTCTTTCCAACCCATCCCTGTGAAGGAGGCAAATGGATAAGTAAGTCCAACATTTCAAGTGGCTGCTAATATGATGTGTACAACTTCAGACATTTATGTGAGCACCCAGAATAAGAGGATAAAGTTGACAAGAACCTGAGGTCATCTCGCCTATAAACCACCTAACCACTGCCCTCCAGGAAAGAAACTGGAAACCTGTGCTTATCTCTACCAGTTAGTGTTCTTAAGTGAGCAGACCATTTCAGATTAGATAGATGTGCTGTTACAGACATAAAAACCTTTTAATGCCCCTGGAGAGCTTTCAGTATGGATTCTTGCTACCTCTCAGTCAATAAGAAACACAGAATTAGTTTGACAATGACAGTTCTAGGACCAAAATGAGAAAGTTCTGCCAAATGATAACAACTCTCTATGTTCCTGTGGAAAACTTGCATAGACTTGTGTATGGTTTTTCCCAGGAATAACCCATAAAACCTAGATTATTATATAAAAGGAGAGGTTTATTTACACTATGTTACCTATTACTGCATGCAGCCTTCAGTATCACTGCACTCCATTGAAAGGACACAATGATTGAGTATTTTGGCTTCCTAGTGCTATTGTATCCATTCACTGATGGGGAACAAGAAAGGAATGTGAGAAGAAGAAAACAAAACTGAAAGTGCTCAAGAACAATCCAGCTTTGAAATGGCCTTTGTTAAATACTGGAAAAATGCAAAATCAGTCCTCTTTGAAACTTGCTCAGTAAAAGCTGGTGAGAAAGCCTTCAAGAGTTTTTGTCCAGCTTTGGTTTGTCTTGCACTCTTCTAGTCAAGATGTGTACGTAGGCATTACTGAGATCAGATATTGGCAAATTAAAGAAAACAATAATTGCAGCTTGACTATTGCTAAGAAACTAATGGTACAAAGTCTGCTACATAAGGAAAGCAGGAAGAAAAGAGAAAATGAATCATTTATTTTGGTTGTGGGACTTTGCTCTTCTTTTATGTAGCATGCTTAAGAATGCTACAACTATTTTGATCTTTAGGGGGGAAAAAAAAGGGAGGAAGGGTGCTTTGCAGGAAAAACTATGTACTTGTTTAAGAAACAACATCTACACCTCCCAAAAAATAAGAAAATCAACCCAAAACAAAGTCCTGCAAATGTGTAGAACCCACTAAGGAGAATTAAGACCTAGCTGCAGTGAGGCCAGATGCAATAAGGGTTCTACTTTGTAATATTTACATTTGAAACCAGCGCCAGGTGACTTACCAAATCTTTGGGCTTGTAAGAATGAGCATCAGTAAAAAATGTAGCAGTAGTTGCATTCCTTGGAGGATGAAGGCACTTCAAAGCAATCTCTCCCCACCCTCCCAATTCTGCTTTAAAACCTAGCAGTGATCATGAAAGTTATTTTTCTCTGTCAAAGAAGTTTTGCAAGTCTGTCAGCTTTAGCTTTTATTAGTTGATCTAGTTTAACTGGTAGTTTAATATGTTTTAAAGGAACTAATATTTATTTTAAAATTAAACCTTAATTATTTTACTTAATTTTTTAATAAATCCACCACATCTTAAACAATGTATCTGTTGCACACAAAGTCAGGAAGGAAAAAGGACTTGGCTTCTGTGTGCAGCCAGCTAGATTCCTAAAAGTGTTCTCCAACCTTTTTGAACTGATTTCCAGAATCTCACAAGCCTGTTGAGTCTCTCATTACCTGAGCATGTCTACTGACACCATGTAAAGTTTGGAGCAGAGATCAAGCATACGCTCTTGATGTGCCCTCTCTCTAATAAGAGTTGGCTACTGTGGCAGAGTTGAATGAGAATTCAATTGTGATGGAAGTTAATAGGATTTATTTTTATCGCTGAGGTGCTGGGAAGTCGATGAACCTTTGAGTTCACTTTGGTTCTCAAGCTATGTCAAGTTGTCCTCAACGGTCTCACTGCCTTTCCCTGTCTTCTCCTAAACTCCTTTGCATACAACATCTCTGCCTCTATATCAATAAATAGTGCAGCATGTTACCAGCTGCTCCATGGAGTAAAGTGGTTGATGCTGTGGGCCTCATTTCTGTGCTATGATATTTGGGGGAGGATTTGCTTTTGGCTTCCTCTACTATGGTCCCATAAAATGAATTTCCCTTAACAGTTTGGGCACAAGTTTTGTTATTTTTATCTGACCGTGTGTAACAGGCACCACAGTGCAGACTGTGGGGGTGATTGGGAGATAAAAGCACATTTCCAATCCAAACACACATACAAATATAGGCACAGCCCACATTTCCCTCTTCCCAGCTGCCTTATGAGGAAGAGGAGCAGGCTCAGGGAAGTTCTCCTCCCTCAATCAGAAACACTGCTGTAAGCAACAGGGGGAATGGAGAACAGAGGCCTTTTTCCCTTTCTGTTTTTGAGGCATTTATGAGAAGGCAAAAAGTTCTTTGTATCAACTCATAATTCCAAATGGTTATCACTTAATTCCTGTGGGCTGTTCTGGATGTTGCCTATCTGGTTTAATTTGGCTTGAGAGGTCACATGGTTTGTTTTTGTTCCCTGACTAAATGAACTTGATGTTTATTCCCATTTCTTGAACTGATAGTCTTGTTATGAATTTAAGCCGTCTTCCCACAAACACACCTAAATAATTGATACAAGTTAGCTATTTCCCTGGGAAAATGTATGTCTTAAAATATTTGCAAAACTCAAATTTGTATCCAGATTTAAATTCAAATTGACGTGTCCCTGCACAACGTTTGTCTGTCTCCATTGTGTTTATAGGCAGAGGTTATGTTTTTGGCAAGTTGACATTTAATATTTTTTCTATAGTTCACTCTAAAAGGAACAAAAATTGGCTCAGATTGCAAATTCAAATGGAGTTTTTCTAAGTGCCTCTATTACAAGTTTCCATTCACCATCTGAAAACTGAGCTTTGGTTCCTCATACTGTCACTAGGCACTTAGGATAACAAAGCTTAGTAGATATTTTTCATGGAGCTAGACTCATCAGTCCCGTGTTATCATTAAATAGAGTTCAGAAGCAAGGAAAAGGAGAGCCAAGGCACACCCTGCAATGGATTTATCCAATAGGAATGGGCAAAATGTACCAACGGCTTTTCTAGTCTTCTAAGAGAATGCTAGAAGAAAATAACTTTTTTTAGATAAAGAAAACTACAGAAACAAAAAGGTGACTCTAAGATAAGGAGTATAGCAGCCAGCAAACTGACTCGTCTTCTAAGAGACTGCTAGAAGAAAATAACTTTTTTGAGATAAACAAAACTACAGAAATAAAAAGGTGACTCTAAGAAAAGGAGTATAGCAGCCAGCAAACTGACTTCAGAACCATTTAAAATCAGACTTCTCTATGGTACAAAGTAATCTCACCCCCCCCCACACCTCCTTACTTAAAACTGTAGGGGGGAGGGGGGGGAAAGAGCGAAAAAAAGTAAAAGGGGAAAATAAAAATAAACAAGGAAAAGCCTTTTAGGTCAGCTAGTCCATCCCTTGCTGATCCAGGCATGCTGCTGACAGTGTTTGCACATCCATGCGTGCTTTGTCCAGGCTACTTTAGCTCCATCACCAGGGCTTCCATCCCCTCTCAGGAGAGATCACTCCATTTATTTGTTACCAGTTAGCTGTATGGATTTTTTTTTTTTTTAAGTTTTATTTTTATTTTCATTGACAAACCAAGCAATAAAGACTGGGTTGCTGAGCCCAAACTTTTCCACAGTACAGGTTGTTGGTGTTTTTATTGTTTTGTTTTGGGTTTTTTTTTGAGAATGAGAAAAAGCTTTCAAAGTATTGCCTCCCCGTGCTACTCGCC
Source organism: Merops nubicus (assembly GCF_000691845.1). NCBI lineage: Eukaryota > Metazoa > Chordata > Aves > Coraciiformes > Meropidae > Merops > Merops nubicus. The sequence goes on from NW_008631713.1 coordinate 139,777, forward strand.
GTCACGAAACCCTGGCTACAGAAGCACCTCATTCATCCCCTGAAGTGTAATCCTTTGAGAGCTCAGGAATACTCCATAACCTGAAAACACTCTTTGTTTTGAAGGATAAGAAATAATGGACTGTTTCCACGGTAGGTAAAACGCAGGGTTTTGTCTTGAATTAGTGTCAGCGTTTACTAGGACATGGGTGTTTATGTGTATTCCTGGAGTAGACAAGTGTTATGATCCCGTGTGTGTTCTCTGCCACATTAGCTGCATTACTAAGCAGAGTCTGTCTGTCTAGAGGTCTGCTTTCCAGCATCAGATGCTTTTGAGCCTGATTCTGATTTCCTTTACACCACTGCTCTCAGCCATCCCGGTGCTATCAGCAGGGTGATTGATGCCAGCACGAAGCAAAGGTGGGTGAGACTGACCTCGTGCACTTTGCATTTCAGGGAGGAATCAAATTTTGCTTCCCAACTTTCACCTTTGGTTCCAGGCGAGCCGTATCTAGCTTTGCAAAGGGAAACAGTTGGAGGAAGGCTATATGGGGGGCAAATGCAGTTAGATTGTGTTCTGCCTGTGAATTTTCAGGCTGCTGTGCTAGGCATCCAGCTCTTTGTACTAACAGGAGTGCTAATATGATGTATTAAATGTCACACCAGCATCGCTGGGTATGCATATCTCTCCTGTTGTACTGCCTGTTTATGCTTATTCAGCTTTTTGAATAATTTAACACATTTCATACTCCAAATTACCCACAACAGTTTGACGGGGCTGCTGGCAGTTTACTTGAAACACTCAGTGTTAGGTCAAAGTAGGGCCCAAGCAACTGCTAAATAGAAGGACATTTCATACTTAGCAAAGCATAATTAGATGTATTCCTGCACTTTTCTTCAAAAAAAAAAAAAAAAAAGGTAAATCCATGCTAATCCCAGTGATACCATAGAAATAAAAGGCTGTGCTTGACACTGCTGTGTATAGTCCTACACCAGGAAAGATTTGGGCTGAAGAATTGTGAAGGCCAGTAATTATTGAGGACAGATAGAACTAAGCAAGGTGACACAGCAGGCAGTTGCAGAGCAGAGGTACTGATTGCCTTGGTGCAGTTAAACTGGAATTAGGGATTTGGGAAACTTCACTGACAGCATTGCAATATTCTTCCTGCATTTATCTGCAGCTTGTCTCAGAGCAGCTGTCCCCAGGCTGGATAACCGACCTGGAAGCTAGAGCTAAAGGTCCTTAAATTGCCAGCTGACTTGGAGAAGGAAGGAAAAGCTTCATGCTGTGTTCTCTGTTCCAGAGAGGATATTAACATTTTCAGGCAGCTACTTTAGCGTCACCAAGAGAAGGAAAGACCCAATCTATGTGTCTGCCTGAACCTCCAGCTAGACACATGCAGCTGAACTGCCACAACTGCATTGATGCTGCATTGGGCCAGCACCTACGTCCTGACTTGACTGGATATGGGATGCAGCTGGAGGATGTCTCAGTGAGCACGTGGATGAGCACACAGTGGTTTGCCCCATATCTTGGTGAAGCAAGGCTGTTGGATAGTCCACACTGAACCACTTGCACTCGAGCCACAGGTAGCCCAGCAATAAGTCAGTGGACTTGGCATGGTGTTGCTCAAACTGATTTTAGGATGTAGCACGCAGGAGGTTTGAAACTGCTGACTGCTGGATGCGTGTGGCTCTGAGCATCTTAGGATGCAGCAGGCTGGGGTTGGGTGGAGGACTGATCTCCAGGGCCACCCAACCCTCTGTCAGCACCTCTCCACGCTCCTCCGCTCAGGCAGAAACCACAGAAGGGGCAGGGCAGCAAAAAGGTGAGTGTTTTCAATTAAGACTTAAAATCTCAGCCCTCACAGTGCATCAGGTAGGAGGAATCTCTCCCTAGCCTGGTGGTTCGCCCAGGACCTCGCAAAGTGATGATGCAGGGCACAGTCAGTGGAGATATTTGCAAAGTGCCAGCAGGGCTCTGATTGAGTGAACCTCCCAGGTCCAAAGTGCCACGCTGCTCTGGAGGATACGCTGAAAATCTTTCTCGGGGATTTGCACATCCTTACAACAACTGAGGGTCTGTAATGAAATGTTTGCTTATCATCCATTTAACCCGCTTCGAAGCAGTCTGAGCCTGCATTGTAACCTCGGGTCAAAACTATTTTGGATAGCTGAAACTTGTGATAAACACATGCTTTTGAAGGTTAGAAAGCCATCGGTGGGAGACATCAGATTCGCTTCTTTATTATTAGAAGGGGAGAAAATCCAGGAGTGTTCAGAGCAGCAAGTTTTGTATAAAACATGAAAAGCAGATGGGGGGAGGTGGCAGAAGGAAGACGGAATCTTTTTCGATACCAAACAACATTGCTTCTGCAGCAAATCTTTTTTTCCTTGTAATTTAAGATTGTGCTTGAAATAAGGAGCCAGCTGCACCCGGGGGAAGCAGAGGGCAGCCTGTCCTTTTGGGTGCTTGATTGGCTCTTTCGTGTGTACCTGATAATTACTAAGGAGCTGGTAGGAATCCAGTTGTGCTACTTGAACAAGCACCGAGCAGCGTCATATTCACAGCAGCCCTGTTCAGTCTGAGATCTCTGAAAGAGGGAAAGAAGATTGTCATAGAGCACAAGTCTTTACTAACAGCGAGTTAGGGCCTTACCTAACCTTCTCTATAACTGGACCTGCTAAAGGTATGGCTATCTTGGGGTTTTCAGCTCATATTAAAGTGTTTTCACTTAGAAAATACCCTTCTATTTCTCAGCTCCACGTAGAAATCCTGCTACTCCCTCTGTAATTTCGGAGGACTCCTCCCAAATCACAAGTGCAACCTCAAGTGCAGTCCCAGGGATGGGGCTTTTAACAACACCATCATTGACTGGGGCTGATGGGTGAGATGAGAGGAGATGGGAGACAGGAGGAATCTCATCACATATGCCAGCTCGGAGCTACAGCTGACTGCTTGAGTTGCACAGGGAAACCAGCAGCACTGTAACTACTTTTTAATACAAATCTTGATAGATATGTGTATCTGTATACATACACATGCAGAAGTCAAAGTCTCATCCCTCAGAATGACAATCCTGTGCATTTAAGCCACCTGGCTCTGAGCAGTTTTGTGTATAAAGAGCAGAGCTCTATGCTGCAGCTTTTCCCTTTGTCCCCTTCAGCCACATTATGCTCAGCCCAACAAACACTGCACCCTTACAGAACTTCTACCTCCATCTAATAATCCTGTTGTAGGAGGTTTTCTGTCCTTACAGACAGCTACAGGTGAGATCAGCAAAGCAACAACAAAGGAGGAGTCCTCTGCTGGGAGGACTCCACTTTTACTTCCTTCCCAGGATGTCCACACTAAGTGGACTCAGTTTCCAAGTGAAAAGATACTGTTTTTTTTTCATTCCCCTAATGGTCAGAGGTGGCAAACTCCCTCTGGGATCTGTGTGTTCAGCTTTGTTCTTTCTCCCTTCCCTGCTGTCGCCAGTAATTAAAACTGAGCAAAAAAACTGAACATGCTATTTTTTGAATAGATATTTGAAATTTAAAGTGGAAAAAAAAAAGTTGTGAAACTTGTCAGATCAATGATTTGACACATATTATTTAGCTGGCTCTAAATATTCTGGAGTGAGAACTTAGCTAACAACTTGTTAACAAAGCATAATTCGGAATAAAACCCAGATCTCTCTTTGCTGGCTGCATTTGCAATATGGGGCTGGTTCTAATAACTCTTTCTCTTAAACATTGATGTAATCCTTTCTACTGAAGTTTCTAAGAGTTTTTGCTACTGTGATGCACGGAACATAGGATGGAAACAAAATACAGGAGCAATGTCCACCAAAGCTTGGTGCTCAAGATACTGCGGAACACCTTGACGTGAAGAACTTGTCTGAGTCACACGTAGGATGTTGGTGTTGGGAAACTCAAGCCAGGACTCCTGGTTAGGACTCAAAAAAATGGATTCACTCTTCTAACCTAAGCACTTGAGAGTGAAAGACATATGAAGAGCATTTTTTTTTGAGGAGAAAAAACAGAAAAAGTAATTTTTTTCATGCTTGCTCAGTAGTCTGTTACCTCTGGTCAGAGTAATGCGTGTCACTCTATCTTTGGGCTTCTTTTTAATGAACAATCAATGGGCCCGTTTCCCCCCAAAATGCATCCCTTACACCCTCACACCTGTAAACAATGAATTTTTCCACATGAAATGAAAGGGCAAACACATCCTGCTGCCGATTTTGACTCTGCAGAGTGATATAGCATATAATCTCCATGACTTTTCCTTGCTTTGTTAGTGACTGTTGCTAGGTAATGCCTTTTCCACTAAGCATCAGTGAGCTAATGTGAGGGCTTTGAGAATTCTTCATTATATAATTAAGTCCTTGATGGTGGTGACTTCTTTATGAAAGTTTTGTAACTTTTTGTAAAAAAAAGTTTACACACGTGGACACGAGAAGCACTGCTGAAGCCAATGTAATTTCTTGGCAGTGTCACTGTGTTCTGCTTTCTTTTACTATTTGTTACACACAGCTATCAGCCACCCATCACTGTGGCAACTCATTAGACTCCGTGCTGTTTAGACAGAAAACAACAAATACCTGGAACATATGACCCACTGGAAGTATCACTAGAATCCAAATGTCTCCCCGAACTTCATAATCCATTAAATAAATGTGGTCCCTTTGTTCTGACATCTGGACATTTAGTTTAACCATGACCTTTGCTTCCCAGGGACAGGACTGAGATACAGATGAGCTACTTCAAGAGGATATGACAGGCTAGACTAAAAGTGAGAGTGGAGATTTTCCCCGAGATCTTCAGACCTCTGAGACTCAAGGTCCTGTTATACTGTTAATTTTGTTTAAAGGGTGAGATGAAGAAAGGGGTGTGGAGGTCACATAAGTGAGAAGATGGAAACACAATCTAAAACCAAACCACAAAATGTAATGTTAAGAATCTGTATTTTGTCAGGCTTCACACTAAATTTCAATATCAGTAACTTCCATTAGAGGAGGAATACTTGGACATCACAATATACAGGACTGTGATGACTAAAGCAACCCTGATGCAAATTTGCTTAGCATCAAGGATGTCTAGCAAATAAGAAAGGAAAAAAAAAAGCCTTACAAGGCAGCTTTGATGGGCCCTGGCGCTGCGTGTGAAAGTCTAGCTTAGTTCTGAGACTGCCAGGGTAAGTGAAAGAAGAGCCTTTGTAATTTTTGTCTTACAATTATGTCACTCAGTCCTGTAGCCTTCATTCTCCTCGTGCAATTTGTAAGAGAAGACAAGTCATTCAGAGTACCTCTGTTTACAGAGAGTCTCAGTAATACAACACCATGGTTGGGCAGATTCCATGAACTGCAGACCCCGTGTTGACAGATGGGGTTTGTGACTGATTGTTTGATGGGCGCCGTGGGTGAGGCTGGGGGGGAATAGCAGGAGAAGAAGAGGGCACTGGGTTTTTTTGAGCTCCGAGGTCACATCGGTTACCAGCGAGAACAGCTTCCAGTGTTTTTCTGTTGCATTGTTATCTTGGTGCTGGTGATGAAGTTTTAATTGGGGAAGGGCGAGGAGGATTCTCCTCTCATCCTACACAGCAATACAGATGCTGCTGCTACCAGCAGCTTGGGGCAGAATTTCAGGAGCTGCTCGCTTTCCTCCAGGCTCAAGCCAGCAGAAAGGGAAGATGAATGAGGCAGGGATTGCTGCCTTCGTGTGGAATATCTCCTGTAGATAACGCTGATCTGGTGAGCAAAGCCAAAATGATATGTCTGAAGATACACATGCCTTGCACAGAATTTATGTAGCATAGACAGGAGTAAAAGTTCCCCTGTGTGCTGATAATGCAGCTTAACCCAATTTAAAGCCTTTTTCTGTGACTTGGTAAGGTTTAGGACTCTCTGCTCAAGCCATCACTATCAAGTTGAGGATCAACTACCATGCATTTCCATTCTGTAATTAAAAAAAAATACCCCCAAAACAACCCACAAGACACCCCCACAGTCTATTGCAGGAAAGCCACTCAACAGCAATTAGCTGATATCAGTTATCTTCTTCCTATGCAAGCTTCCCAACACTGCAAAACAGAGTTTGCGTATTTGAATGCTAACAGTTATTTATTAGGTGCCTCAAAGCATTCAGGAGCCCAGTCAGAGGATCCCTTGTGTTTGAGGGCTGTAAAAACAAAGAACAAAAGAAGAGTCCCCAACTAACATCCTCACGAAGTTACTACAAGGCAATTGGCAACAGATGAATAGGACAGAGGCAGAGCAAGATGCTGGGAATGATTATAGCAGAACTGTCAGCATGAAAGGCAGTGTTCATGAAATACCTCGAATCTAGCCACCGGTGAGTATTCTTTTTCTGGGCAATCAGCTCTTCCTCTCCCCTGCAATGTCTTAGGGGATGTGCCAAGCATACACTCAAAGGTGCCGTGCCCTTGCAGGAGGTCTCCTCCATTCTTCTGTCCATCAGGTGAGAGGCAGATTTTTGGACGTGTTAAATGTCAGAGGGAAGCAAAGGATAGGTCCCCAGGATCCTGGCCCTGGGCTTCTCACCCTGAAGCAGAAGACAACGCTGTCATTCAGAACAGCAAGTTCCCGTTCGCAGTTATTTGTCATGTTAATTAGTAAAGACAAAATTCTCCTTCATCTCAATCGTGCAGGTCAAAGCAGAGAAGTATAGCACTTCAGAACATCAAGCTCTGCTTTCATCTGCATGCAGGACATCGTTCTGAAATTCCTTTTGATCAATTAGCAGAAGAAGAAAGGAAGACAATTTGAAAGTTTGCTAGTGACTGGGGTTGTCATCTCGTTGTTAAAATCTAGGGAAAAGGAGTCTGTAGACATTAGCCATTGGCTGGGTGTGTCTAGAAGTGCACAACCTCACCAGTGCAGGTAAAGCCTAAGATCCATGAACAAATATTGACAATCGCTTCCCTCAGTAGTCATGCAGGACCCTGCTCACATCATTCTTGCTTCATTAATTTAAATGCAAGTCATTAGCTCTACTAGATCCCCATACACTGTGCTGTAGGAAATACCCTTGGCTCACTTCCCAACGTTTTCCACAGAAAGTGGCTGCATATCATGACTGTAATTTATTGCACAGTGTACCTACGTGCTCCCACATTAGCTGTAATCTCTGTCGTGCTCACGCCAACATTCCAGCAGTATTTGGCATTTCACGAGCACAGTATTTATCACTGAAGTTCATACAAAGTTGCAAACCCTAACGAGGCTTATCAGCTTTTACAAACCATCTCTGTCCACTGGAGTGTGACATGCTGAGTATAATTCCACTCACTGTGCAGTCATCGGATGTGAAGGGGGGAAAAGGGAGGGGGGGCTTCAAAGCAACATTTTGTATCGCTTTAAATGAATCATGAAATCAAATATCCATATAGCCTCTAAGTTCCTGCAGGTGAGATGTAACCTGCGAGCTGGGCACTTAGAGCAGTCTCTCAGTCAAATAAAATCTTCTCGTCGTTACTGATGTGGTAATTATGCCCTGAAAAAGAGCAGTGCAGTGGCTGTGCAAGTGGAGAGGGACGTGGAGCTCAGTCCCAGCAGTCGCTCTGGGGGGCTGATCAGCCTCAGTTTACCTACTGTCAAGACAGAAATCAGCACAGTTGCTGGAATTATTGCAGAGACTGAAATTTCTGATTTTTATATCAGAAAGTATAATTAAATAGGTAAGAGTATAAGTCTGTGCCTCTGAAGTTTAGAAAGATTGTGGTATTGGTACAAAAAAACCCCTTGGTAACCTGTTTTTCTGTTGGTCAAGCCCTATATCTAGGGCAAAAGCAGAGACAAGAAAGCTTGAAAAGGGGCTTTCAGTACCTGTGGTTTTGTGTCTCTGCATGCCCCTGGGTATATCACATCCCATCACCACCCGGTTCCTGCTCATCAGGCACAAGTGTGACACACTGATGTGGGTGGCATTTGATTGAGAAATGAGCTACTGTTTGTATTGTCATCACAGAGCTCTCTAAAAGCGTGAAGTCGGTCTGAAAAAATCAGGATGTTAAAAATGAATACTTTTTTTTTTCCTTTTTCTGCCGTGTTTTCTGGTCCTTCAGTCTGCACTCACGTCACTGGTGTAAGGTGCTGTTGGGCTTTTGGATGTGCGTGGAAGTCAGAAACACCTCTTTTATAACAAGACCTCACAAATTCTTGTTCTCTCTCTCATTAAATCCATGATATCAGAAATCAGGCTGCTAAGTTTAATGTCTTGAGGCAAATTCTTTAATTATTGTGTAGGCTGTCATTGTTCCATTGACTTCAGCTGAGATGTTTCAGCGTGCACCAACTGAAGGTATGTCCCCTAATATTTGGAATTTAAAAGAACAAGATCAGCCAACGTCTGCGTAACAGAGTACAGCAACGTTTCCCTGCCAGGGAAACCTTTGCAATGGCTGCAGAATGGCAATGGGAGATCTTACAGAGCTATGAAATGAAAAATGATCCACTAATTGGATTTTAAAAGGCCGGTGCTTGGGTAGATTGGAGCATGCTCATGCACGATGCATTTCCTTGCCAGCAAGTGCCTCAGAGACACAGTGTGACCATTTAATGGCCATCTCCACATTTACTTGCTGGACTCACCTTGGTCACAGCAGCCTGTGCCACTGTGCAGGCACAGCCTTGAGCTGACTCCTTCAGTTGGCCATGGGAGTCCCACGCAAAGAGCATCCTAGCAATTAAAGCAGGTACAGTCACACCTACAGGCAATGTTGCTTCTGTTTTATCATCCCCTGTACTGTGTGCACCTACAGACCATGCTAAATTTTTCCATGGTAGCAGTTTGAACAGCCTCAAAAAATGTTGCTCGTGGAAAGGGAACTCTTGTTGCTTCCTCCTCAGGGTTGTTTTTGGTGTTTTTTTTTTTTTCACAGCTAGTGAAATCCAAGGTGCAGGTGGTGTGACTTGGAGCAACAGAAGCAAGCTCCCTGCCTGTCTCTGTAACAGAGACCTTAGCTGGGCCACTTAGGTGGTGGTGGTGGTGTTGATGTTCTCTGTTTCTGAGTCTTTAAAATGCATATTTTGTTCTCCTCACAATTCTGACATTGTAACATCTTTCTGGTTCTAACAGCAATCTGTATCATTTCAGATAGATATATGTTATCCTCTACAAAAATACTCACCCACAACTCATACCCTGAAAAAAAAATCACAGTACTGGTTCTAGCAGCAATCTGTATCATTTCAGATATATGTTATCCTCTACAAAAATACTCACCCACAACTCATACCCTGAAAAAAAAATCACAGTAGCCAAAACTCCAAATTTAGATTAAAAAATGTAGAGCTGTGTAGACAAGAGCAGAGACCTTAGCTGGGCCACTTAGGTGGTGGTGGTGGTGTTGATGTTCTCTGTTTCTGAGTCTTTAAAATGCATATTTTGTTCTCCTCACAATTCTGACATTGTAACATCTTTCTGGTTCTAACAGCAATCTGTATCATTTCAGATAGATATATGTTATCCTCTACAAAAATACTCACCCACAACTCATACCCTGAAAAAAAATCACAGTAGCCAAAACTCCAAATTTAGATTAAAAAATGTAGAGCTGTGTAGACAAGAGGATGTTTTCCCAAGTGTGAGCTGATAGCCTTTTTCTCTCAAAACAGTTTTGGTTATCAGAAATTCTTAGTCTTTAAGTTTACAGCTTAGTCTCCTACTGGGAGCTCCTGGACCACCCAGCAGCCAGACATAAAGCAGTATTTTTCTTTTGCCAAGGGTGAGGATGGTTTCACTGTAGATGTCAGATAGCTGCAGGCTGATGCCCTGTGCCTCCTGATCCTGTCCCATCCCCTGCACCCTCCTGCCCTTTCCCCACAGCTGGTTTTCGAATTACTTCTGCTCCTGCCTCACCTCCAGCAAGTGAGGTAGAGGAGGAAGTAAGAACAGACAAAACAATCTTCCTACTGGATTTTAGCCTGGCTACACAAACATTTGTAGCAGCTAAAAACAGCAGACACAAGTTGATTCCTGCTCCAGACTTGTAATCCTGGGTTGGAAAGAGCTCTGTTCAGATGCAGTTGTCAGAGGATCCTTCTGCCTTTAATCCCCTCTCATTCCTCACCTCACACCTTCCAAAGCTGGAAGCCCATGGGCAGAGTAGCTTTACACCAAAAATATTCAATTCCTCCTTCTTTTTTCCTTTGAATAGTTTTGAGGAATATCTGCAAGGAGAGAAGCAATCAATGGGGGAAAAAAAAAAAAATGCAAGCAAGATTTGCTGCATTTTGGGAGGAACCAAACTTGGGTATCTTGAGATGTTCCCACAAGGCTCAGATTTTAAAGAGCGATGAATCACTGGCTGGAGATGTCTGTTTTTCTTCTCTGACTGCACAAGGTGCCCAGACACCTTCTGTAGGCACTCTGTGTGAGCCCCAGCCTGCAGGCAGGCTGGATCCAGCCCCACTGCCACACGGCCAGTGCTGCTTTGCAGGCAGGTGGTGTTACCATGCCCTTGGTTCTCAGCGAGGGCAGGGCTTTGGCAGGGAGCCCCAGGTCCCTGTGTGAGCACAGCATGCTTGGACAGTCTCGGTTCTGTGTGATGCTGCTCTTGCACTGCCCCAGCTAGTCTCTCCCAGGGATGCTCTGGTCTAGATGGAGAGCTCTCCTAATGTGCCTAAGAGCCCTTTGCACTGCAAGGGTTGCCCCAGCCTTGTTTGGCCACAACTTCAGTCTGCCTATGCAAGACCATGTGGACGTGTGCTAAAGATTAGCTCCTGAGTTAGGTGTAGCTACTACATGGCAAATATATCATTCTTATTTACATCAGCACCTCAGGACTGAGCTACTACCCCCTTCATCTGCTTGGCATCAGATCCTCTGCTCCCCCAACAGCAGGTTGGTGATGACATCAAAGGGCACCTGATGTTTCTTGGGACTGAGACCTTCATGGCTCACAATAAAGAACAGATTATGGAGTTGAGGGGTCCTTCACAGAGAAAGCCCTGACTCAGGATCCATAAGTAAGTCACCCTCTCTCCAGGTTGTCTACATCTGTGCCAGCTCAAGAGCAGAGGGAGGCTTTCAGCCTGGGCACTCCAGCAGATCTTCACCCTCACAAAGAGGCACAGAAAGGAGAGCAGTCTGTAAGACAGAGAAGGACACCTATCATGCCTTTACTTTGTACAGCAATCTCAGTATTTTGTATGTACTTATTGCTCTGAGTTTGTATCCCTTTCCCACCTGTACTTACACTGTCTTTTTTCTGTGGCTTGTTATTACTTCTATTGAGCAATCTCCAGCCGAACTGGGAGATCTTGCAGTGACTCACTTACTTGAACATTATTGCCTAGTTCTTTACACAAGACAGATTGGATATGAATGAGATCTCTTGTCCTCATGAGCATTATATTTATTTCACAAGACATTTTCTTCAGAACTCTCCCTGCAATAAATTATGTGGTATATTTATTTTTCCTTCTACCATGCTATAGCTCTGTGCTTCTTTTTGTTGTTTCTCATTTTTTAGACACTTCTTGTTCTATGATCTGCTGTTGTTGTCTTCTGTTTTTTCTTCTCACACTCTCTTAGCTGTATCCTTGGGATTTTTTCCCTTGTGCATTTTTTAGCACAATGCATGTATTTGATGCAGTCAAAATGAGAGCTTGAGAGAAGTATTTCAAGTAACAAAATGATTTCCCTCTTTTATCTTTCAGATGTTGTGTAATGACTGGGAAAAAAAAAAAAAGGAAAAACTAAAAGCAGGTGAAATGATTTAAATGAGGTATAGAACTGTGAGGAATGCGTTGGTATGAGTAATTTTCTGATCCTCATGATGTCAGCTGAGTGAAAGACTTTGGAGATGCTTTACTTCCAGAGAATCAGTTGCCTGGATTTCAGCAGCTGCCTTTGGGAAAAGCCTGCAAAAATACAGAAACCCCTGTGTAATGAAAGGGAAAGTGAGTATATTTAGGGTGAAATGGAAATTTCACTGAAATGGATATCGTATGTCCATGGTATTTATAGGAGTCTCATTTTAGGACTATATCTCATTGCCAACGTATCCATCGAAACATCACTATGTTCCATCACTTCACAGCTCTCCTGCCCTATTTGTCATCCCCTCTCAACCTATTTACTCCTCCAGTTGCTTGGTGGACATGTGCTAGGAGTCTGGATTTAGCCCAGTTGTGGCCTCTCTGGGAAGTGCTGGAAGAAAAGATGGTTTGAACTGAAGTTCACATGTAAGTGATCTAACGGATGGGTTTGAAACCCAAGTACAAACTGGACTTTGAATACTGCTGCTTAGTCCCATTTCTATTCTCCCAGCAACTTGACTATTCAGATAGAAAGCTTAGGGGACACAGCTTCTCCTGGGGCAGGTCTAGTCTCCTTTACTCTAGCTCTTCAAGCTGATTTTGGCTTAACTAACATCTCTAGGTGACAAAACAGACATGTTAGGAGGGGATTTGTCTCATATAGGTCATATGAAATCAGCATTGACTTTCAAATGATAATTTATTTTTATTTCTCTGCAAGTAGAAATTCAATGACCACGACACTGTTCAGAAAGGAAGCCTGTGAGGATCTATACATTGTTATGCATTGAAAATTCATCTGTGGAGCAAGCCCTCTCCTGGCTGAGCCTTACTGTCCAACATGTGTCATTGGACAGGAGTATAGCACGACATAAAAGACCTGCCAGACCATTCCTCCAAGTCTGTTGCTGTGTTTAGCTACTAAGGTTGCCTGTCTCACTTCAAGACTATTTTCATATTTTATGTGTCAAACTAGAACTAAACTTTTCCACCTGGAGTGCAGCACAACACTAGGACATGCCATTCAGGGAAGTGGTGGGATTTCTCTCCTTGGTGACTTTCAGGAATCATCTACACAAAACCATCCCCAGTCTGATCTGGTGTCGGTGTTATTGCGAATTCAAGAAGGTTAGCCTAGAAACCTTCACAGGTCCTTTTCAAATGTTTTTGCTATGATCTTACAGTTCTGGTAACTGTGTTACAGTAAAATAACCAGATGGATTTTTTTGGATTATAGAACAGATACCCTGAAGGCAGAAAACAGTATGTGGAGAAGAAGACATGGATGGGGGTGGGGAATAAGACACTTCTTTCCATTTATGAGTTGTAGAACCGGGACTTCTACAAGGAGCTGAGAAATTTGTCTTGATTTGGGGATGAGAAAAACAAACACTTCTGAGTAGCTTTTCACAGTAAGAGTGCTTGGCTTGTGATCCTCATCCTGTCTTGAGAAGGGTAGACAGTGTGTTAAATGTTAGTGCAGGAACCAGCCTGACCCTTTCTAATCAGTTTGGTGTAGATCTCCTTCCAGTAAGGATTAAATATGTCTTGTCTCTTGTGGTTTTATTAAAGGGCAGAGAGGAGGCAAGGAGCCTTTTACTTTCTGACTATGTTTTGTCTGGTTGCCTGAGGTCTCTACTGCTGGGGGAGAAGGGGAGAAGAACAGCTAAATCTCATTGCTGTACCCAAAGCTAATGCAGGAGAACTTTGTGGTGGGGCTGGGTCCATACCTGAGGTTTGTTTCTTTTGTGCACATGGTAGAATCAGCAGGAGAGTGCAAAGGGGGAGATTTATAATGTGCCCAGCATCCCCCATCATTGCTCCAGAGTCCTCACATGCCTGGAGTTGTTTTGCAGCTGGGATTGCTCAGCTAATGACACACCACCCTGGGATGTGTTGTGTAGAAGCTTAATTTTACACTTGGGATAAGCCACTCTCTTTCTCTCCCTTTTCCATGCACATTTCTTTTACTAGATCACCCAAAGCCTCCTTCTGTCACTGAGATGGATGGTTTTTGTGCAATACCAGACTTCTTGCACTCAGCGAGGGGAAGGGCTAGCTCCAGATCTTCTGACAGCAGATGTCCCTGCACGAAGGGCTGCGGTGGACACGTGGTGTCTTCCCTAGCAAAACTGACTTCCAGCACCCTGAACTTCACTTCATTCCTGATGGGAATTGTTCATATGGATTTTAACTTTTTTTTTTTCCTTCCCATTTGAGTTTCTAGTGTAAAGATTAATCAAGGCCCACAAGTACAAAAGTTGAAAGTAGAAGGAAAGTTTGTTCTTCCATTGCAAAACACTTTTTCCACTATCTAGAATATGTTTGTGTTTGTTTATAAACCACAGAGCAACCAGAGTACTGACACTAGACAAAACCCCTGAACTGCTTTACCCTGTTCTGCTCTTCACTCCTGTTCTCCATCACGCATTCAAATAACTTCCACACTTTTTCCCCTTCCTCAGATTGCAGCATTTTCTTGAAGCAGACGTTGCTTTGGGGCGCTGAATTGAACAGAACCAGAGCAAATGAAACCACATAGCGCTGAGCATCAGGTCCTCGCTGCTTGGTAGAAGTCACTTAGCAATTTTACAGGTGCTCAGAGTCTCAACCTTCAGCCCATGAGGCGTATTCTGTAATATGAGAATTTATCAGCTGGCTTTCCTAGCCAGGTAGGTGAGTTTTCTGCAATGCTCTCTTATAATCCTGCAATTAGATATTTGCCTGCGTACTAAACAAGCACCATAAAATTATCTTCAAAAGCTCAAAGACTGTCACAGCGACTTTTCCTGGGAACACAGGAATGATGATTGTTGTAGAGGAAAGATACCTCGGCATGGTATTGATTTTTTTCCTCTACTGCCTGTTATTCCTCAGTAGTTTTTTCCCCACTCAGGAGGGTGAGTGGCTGTACCGGCAGCTGCGCACATCGGTGCCTCTGCCAACCCCCCGACTCCTGGGGGGCACGAGTGACCCACCCCAGCAGCCTTTCACCCCAGCTTTTGTAGCAAGAGGCTTCAAAAAGCTGAGCACCGCAGCCATGAGTCGGGGCATGGCTCAATAGATGATTGGTGGAATATAAGTATTTATTGATTTAAGAGCATTCTTTTCTTTTGCCTTGCTTTTGTCTTCTAAGGCAACTTTCTTTTAAATTTATGTCCCGCATTGTCACACCAGGAGGAAAATACATGAGAAATGTTTTGTTATTTCAAATTTATTGCATATTACGTCAGCTGGCATTGTGGACTCACAATATGTAATGCTTCATAAATTATGAAAAATAAATGTTTTATGGGCTTACTACGCACTTTGTTTGAAAACCGTTGAGCTGGGGAGACTCACTGACCCCCATACAAATTAATGTGCACATTATTTTCATTATTGCAGCTCAGATGGGAAGTTTGAACATCTTTATATATTTATTTAAAGGAAAATGAGGACGGGAGTTGCTTAAATATAGTTGGTTTTTCTGGCAAGAAGCGAGTATCATTTCACCCTGCTCATAACCTATTGCTTCCCTCGCAGTCATTGTTATTCTAGGCCAAAGCTTAAACTCAAAATCAGAACTGCAAGGACTTAGCACAAGCTTCCAGAGGTCAAATCCTGCAGTCTTTAGCCAGGCAAACTAAACCTCCAGGTTGGTAGGGTTTTGTCTACGCAAGGACTGCGACGTTTGCAGAAAACTAGGAAAGCAGAAGTCAAGCTCCTGCAGAAGGCAAGGCACTGAAAGATATTTCTACCCAACTTTCCAGCCCTGCTCTCCCAGAGCACGATGGAGAGCGACAGTCAAACAAAAGTTGTGCATCTCAGCTGTCAAGGGCCTCACCAGAAGTAAAAATAAGCTAAATCTGAAGGCATTGGAGCTGTTAAACCTTATTGAACACAGCAGCCTTCAGCTCCGAGCAGCAGAAATGGGGTGGAAACGTCCTCACCCACCTGGATGGGGAAGTGTGGTGTCCCATTTTCTGAGGAGCAGAAGTTCACTCCAACATGTGTTGCATGGGAGGCATGCGTCTTTGGGGGGAAAGGGCACGGTGACGTGAGGTACGAGGAATGGTGAGGCACTCTCACTTCTTCCAACCCCCCCCCCAAATATTTCTGTTGCTTGCAAAAGGAGGTCAGGTGTTGGGCGGCTCTGCCCTGGATGGTTTTTATAGCGCACAGATCCACCACTGTGTTTCTAATAAAGCCATCAAGAGCATAACCAGGAGCTCCCTGCGTGGGCTTAAGCAATATAAGTCACTGCTTCAGAGGACTCTCTTCACTTGGGGCTGGATGGACTGCAAAATCTTCCAAGTTATTCTCTCCTAATTCAAGTCAGCTGAGGCATCAAAATGTTGGGCAGATGGACAAGAGCTTTGGCTGGAGCCAGCCCATTTTCTGCTGCTGCTAGGGCTATTGCAGTCAACACTTAGAGACTTCATTTTATTTTATTTTTTGAAAAATCGGTGGGTTTTTGAGAAATTACACTTTACATAAGCACATAAAAGGAGATTCCTGTGTGATTTCTAGTGTAGGAGGCTACACTCTAAGGACCCTAACTCGTCCTAAACTGGATTCAAGCATGCTACTTATCCCCAAACATACTTTTTATTCTCTCCTTTTCCTCTTTCTCTCTGTCTTTCTCTTCATATTGCTATTAGAATTATTGGATTTAAGGACTGTGAGGATACTCATTATTTCTTGGCCAAGACAGTGAAAATTATTTTCCTGGCAGTTGTATTTTCTCAGATTTATTCACTCCAATTGCGCTAGCCCTGGGAGACTCTGTGTTAGGGAGATGCAAGAGAACAGATGAAACAAGCAAAGTGCACCCCAAGTTCATGCTTTCTTTGTTTTTTTTTTTTTTCTTTTTTTTTTTCCTAGTGGAAAGGAAACGTTGCCTTTGCCTCTCGCATCCAGAGGAGGGCAGTTAAGTACCACGATAGAGAGAGGAGCCAACTTGCACCGTGGTGCTACACTCTCAAGGAGGCAACCGATGATTGAATTTAGCTGTTCTTTACCTATGTGCAATATCACTTAGAAATACCTAAAGAATTAAAAAGAAAAAAAAAAAAAGAAGAAGAAATGGAAAGCATTTCCATTTTAAACTGCTTTGTTAGTAGAGCAGGAGTAGATCTAAAAGTTTTCTTTAGCAGCTGATGGGGAAAAAAAAAAGAGTCATATCCATATACATAAGTTTCAAGTAGTTCTTTTTTATATGTTAATCAGAATTTCCAGTATATGGATACTAATGAAAAGTTCCCAATTTTCCTTTTGCTTCTTGGCCTCAAGAGTCTTTAGGTTTTAATACTATACTCATAATTCCAGTATTTTTTATAAGGCAAGTTTTCCTTTCTTGATGCCTCAGCTGTAGCAGAAAGGAGAAAATTCTCAGGCACTGGCATTACAATGTAAACACAGTCTGAACATCACTGAAACAGTGACTGGTTTTGGAATGCTCTCCTTAAAAGAAAAGTTTTGAAACAAGGATTCCAATCAGAACCAGAAACCTAACCATGTTCCTCTTAAAAATGTGTCTCCTTCAACTCCTCCAGTTTATTGCATATACCCTTGGGCTATTACAGTCTAGAAAAAATTTGAAATAAAACCCACACTGTTTTCTGGGTCTGATCATGCATCACTCGGGCAGAAAAAAAAGTTTAGGGCCTCCCAAGAAACACAAGGTTTAGGCCTTCCTGACATGTGTGGTTTCTTTTTAAAGAAAACAGCCTAATACATCTTCTTTGCAAATACATCATTTTAGTTCCACTCCCTTAAAAAGGAATCGCAGGTGGATTGAAACCGAGAACTTTAAAAATGTTTGCAATTGTAGTTGCATGTAAATATTATTGTAGTCAGCAATCCCCGTTATTTTTCATGTTAGTAGGGTTATTTACTTTTCAAATTTTATTTGTTTCCATTGCTAGTCTCATGCTGTTTAGTAAAAGATCAGACAGAAATAACTTCTTACCCCAAAAATTAAGTTTCTGTAAGTAACTATTTTTAAAGAGTTGCTTTTATGTTTACTGCTGAAGGATCTCGAGCACTCCTGCCAGAAAGGAAAGCATTTATTATTATCTCTCTTTTACAGATGAGGAAACTGAGACACTGTGAAATTAAAAGCTTGGGGAAATTAGTACACAGTAAATTACGGTGCGAGTTTAGAGTGTACTAACCACCCTGTGCAAACTCATCATGTGGACTGGCAAAGAAAAAGGATTAAACTCCCTTAAATTACCTCACATTTGCCATGGAGAGACAGTTACCATGGATCAGCTGACATGCAGCAACTTCTTAACCTGCAGCAAGTCGTTGGCACAGCGAATCCCCTTGGAGGAGAGGAGCAGATTCATGGGGTGCTGTGCTGAGTAGTTAATCTGCTTCAACTTGATGCAAGAGTTTATTAGTTCCTAACTTCCCCAGCTAACCAGAGCCTGTGTGGTGTACTGAAAAATCACAGAAAGAAATCTCTGGCAGAACTCACTCTTGAGTTACCCCCACAGCCTTGAAAGCAGAAGGTGTGAGTTAAAAGCAGAAGGTCAGGAGGAAATGAATCTTGCCCTTTTTGAGGGACACAGCATCTGCAGGATGCATCCAGGCAGTGTATGGGTTAAACTGGTGAATCAGAGGGACAGACTCAGAAGGTAAGTCCTCTCATTTGAGAACCACCCTCATGTCTCAGGGCTTTTGGCATTAAAGCTGCTTCCAACGTCGTGGCAGTGGCTCACAGCCCAGCCCAGCAAACCCGCTGGAGTTTGCTCTGCAAAGCCACAAATGTGTCCTGGGAAGCCCACCAGACACTTCCTCCAGCTCCACGGCTGGGTTGGGTCCGTGTGTGTGTGTGTGTGTGTGTGTGTGTGCAGGGCACCCTGCCTCCACGGGAACCTTCTTGCCAAGTTTCCTTTCATCTCGACAGTGCCACTTTTGGAGAGCAGTGCCACTTTTGGAGAGCAGAGCCACTGGACACAGCCACCACAACCCTGGTCACTGTTCCCTGGTCCTGACAGTGACCTCTGGGCTCAGGAGGCCACTGGCAAGGCTCCAGGAGTGACCTCCTCACCCTGCAGCACGCTGAAGGGCTGAGGTTGAAATGGCTTTGGCAGGAGCTCTCCCCATTGTGTCCGACCCAAGCTGGAAAGAGGAGCGTGTAAGGAGCTGGGACAAGGGTTGGCTGGTGGGAAGACAATTACTGACAAGTTCATTCCACTAATAAACAGAGACATAAATGATGATGCTGTGAAGAAGAAGCAGGATTCTTTGGAGAAAGCCCTAGAGAGACCTAGTAAGAAGGAGAGATGTTTAGAGGACAGTTTTACATTACACCACTTTGTAAAATATGTGCTATTTTCACTCTGAGCTTGAGTCCAGTCAGAGCTGCATCAGAGCTTAGGAAGCAGCCTGTATTTTAATGCCCTGTGAACAGGAATAGCTGATAACTAGTACATTTAAATGTGAAAAGCAGAACTTTTCTCTCTGGGGGATTTTTTTATTTTTTTTTTTATGGATTTAGTCTTCATAGTTTACATTGCAGCTGTAGCATTCGACTGGCAGTCATTTATCTAATGACTTACATCTTTCAGGCTGTGAAAAACGCAGGATAACAGAGAGAGACAGAGAGAAAGTGGTGGTGGGAAGGAAGTTCTTTTTAATTTGCATTTCAGAGCTGAAATAACAGTAAATATACAGAAGTTAGCACCTTCCTAGCATCCCTCAGCTATCTTATTTCCAGAGCATTACGGTATGAAAACAATGGGATTAGGGCACTATAGCCTTCAATCCTTCTCACCCCCCATCCCCGAAGTAAGTCTAAATAGAGCTGGATTTGCTTCTGGTACAGCTGAAATTAAGACAAAGGGGTAGGTCTGAGATATTATTTTTTTTTCCCCTGTAAAGCTTAATCTTAGAAAATGCCTGTCTGTGCTGGAGAAATGGCTTGCATGTAATATGACAACCATCTTTTATAGAGGCAAACCAGACTCACTGGGCTCTAATGTTGTAAAGGAAAAAGCTTTACAGGTGTAATTAACCTGTGGAATGCCCTTCCACAAGATACTCTTGAAGTATTGGTGCTAATACCATCTGTCTTCATAACTCAGGGCATCAGGGCCCTACTAGCTGAGATCAAGAAGCAATCTAGTGTGTCCCTTCGTGACGTGACTCCGCGGAATGAATTAAGAGGTCGTGGTGACTTTTGTAGTAATGGTCACTGCCAGAGCTGGAGGAGGTTTGGGCTTCCAAGGAAAATCTGCAGTTATTTCCAGAAACGAGCAAGAGGGTGCAGCACGACACCTGTGATGAGGACATCTCTGGCTGCTGCTGTGGGTGATGAGGAGAGGAAGCTCTGCATGCACCAAGGGTGTTGGCAAAGGAGCAAGGTAGGTCATGGCAGGGGTTTGCCCATGTTCTTCAGCTCTGAAAAGCCTTGAAGTTACTAACTGAGATGATGGACAAGCAGGGGCACGTAGTGCCTCATTGAGTATGGCTGATTTGTGAAGGAGTAAAAGGGAAGGTCTAGAAGGTCAGTGTGGTCCCATGGCTGAGACTGAGAGCTGGTCTTGGGCCAGGAGCAATTTGGTGTTCAGCACAGCTGTGGTTCTGAAGTACATGGGAGGCAGGCAGTGCCTTCGTTCTGCTGAAACAGCTCAGGGGCTCACGCATGGTGCCTTTGAGGGAGGTGGCCCAGACACCAAAGTGTGCCACAGGGTGAGGGGAAGGACCACCAGACTCCACCTGTTGAATCTGTTTCACTAAAGATTCATCTGTTTGGAAAGAAAAGTAGAAGCAAGGATGTGTGAATGAAGGGTCTTGAGCGAGGTGATCCCTGATCTGAGGAGAATGGTGTTTGGACATGAGCTGAACAG
This sequence comes from Merops nubicus, assembly GCF_000691845.1. Taxonomy (NCBI): domain Eukaryota; kingdom Metazoa; phylum Chordata; class Aves; order Coraciiformes; family Meropidae; genus Merops; species Merops nubicus. The sequence continues at coordinate 160,369 of NW_008631713.1, forward strand.
TTGTCTGATGGCATGAGGGACCTTCTGCAGTGGTACATGGATTCAGAAACACTAGTTCTCAGAAAGTTTAATACCAAAATCATGGGAAATGTTTGAACTTTAGATGACTCCAGAATTCAGTTGCAGTTTAGTAGGTTTTTAAGGCTGGCGCTTATATATAAGCGCCATATATAAATACA
>NW_008631714.1:0-9434 GCF_000691845.1 Merops nubicus
GCCCCTCCGAGCGCACGCGCGGCGGCGCGGGCCTGCTGTGCCGCTGGGTCCTAAAGCGTGTTCCCGCCGGGGCCAGGGGTAGAGCGGGAGGGTCGTGGAGGGGGGAAAAGACCGCCAAGATCAAGTTCAGCGTCCACCCAACGCTGCCATGATCACTAAACCATGTCCCCAGGTGCCACAGATACGTGTTTTTTGCACCCCTCCAGGGCTGGGGACTCCAGCACCTCCCTGGGCAGCCTGGGCCAAGGCCTCACCACCCTGTCAGGAAAGAAATTCTGCCTTAGATCAAATCGAAACCTCCCTAGGGCAACTTGAGCACAGTGCATCTTGTCCTATAACTAGTAACCTGGGAGAAGAGACCAACCCCCACTTCACTCCAACTTCTTTTGATACTTTCCGGGTTATAGAGTGTGTTTCCGCACGTCACTTTCAGGGAGTTGTAGAGAGCAATGAGGTCTCCCCTCAGCCTCCTCCAGACTAAACACCCCCAGGTCCCTCAGCTGCTCCTCACAAGCCATGTTCCCCAGACCCCTCCCCAGCTTTCTTGCCCTTGTCTGGACTCTCTCCAGCACTTCTAAGGTCCTTCGTATCCTGTGGGGCCCAAAACTGACCACAGTCCCCAGGCTGTGGCTTCCCCCGTGCCCAGTCCAGGGGGATAATCCCTGCCCTACTCCTGCTGGCCACACTAGTTTTGATCAAGGCCAGGATGCTGGTGGCCGCTTTGGCCACCTGGGCAGGCACTGGCTCGTGTTCAGTTGGCTCTCCACCAACACCCCCAGGTCCTTTTCTGCCAGGCAGCTTTCCAGCCACTCTTCTCTCTGCCTGGAGCATTGCCTGGGGTTCTTGTGACCCAAGTGTGGGACCGGGCACTTGGCCTTGTTGAACCTCATGCAACTGATCTTGGCCCATAGATTCAGCCTGTCCATATCCTTCTGCAGAGCCTCCTGACATCAAGTGTGTTTGCCTTCAGGAAGGAGCTGGGCTGTAGAATGAGGTCGTTCATCTTTTTCTTCTCTCTGTTTTCTGTTGTTCTACTTTTTTAGAAAGATGTTACTCCACGGTGCAGGTGGATCTTGAGAGAAACTGCTGGTGTTTTACACAATAAATTAACAAACGGGGAGGCTCCCCAGCCTGAAGACTTTGTCAGGTCTGTCGTCGGTAAAAATGCTTAGAAAAAAAGAAGCGGGAGGCAAAAAACCCCAGATAATTGCAAGAAGAAAAAGATTCATTCACCAAATGTGTAGTTTGAGGAAGTGGATATGGCTGCTGTGAAATGTATAAATGCAGATGGCAAGTGATAATTTGTTTTGGTGTAATAGTGCTACAGTGTGAGAATTCCACTTCGATCGATCATTTATATATCCTCTAAATCACATAGAAAGCATCATGTCATGGAGATTTTGGGGGCTTCAGGAAGTGTAATCCAAATATATGAAGTAACCAAAGTGTGTATCTTTTCAAAAAGGTGCATAAAGGAAAAAAAAAAAAATAAAAAAAAATTAAAAATTACTCCTTTGATTCCTTTTGGCTGGCTTAAAAACTTGCAAGTTTTTTTGTTTGCTATGAGTAGCAAAAAAGCTTTTCCACAGGGAAGCCTTGTCATCGAGTGCCCTTCAAACTAGGAGTCTCAAAGCATATTTCAATGCACTAATTTCAATTTATTTGGTGTTAATTCTTTGCCTGAATTCTAACTTAGCATGTAGCTGAGTTCATTCAGTTTAAATAGTTGTGAGTTTAAATCAGTCCTAAAGATAATTTCAGCTGCATGTGACTGCTTTCACTTTACTGGGCAATCACCAGTATTTCTGTACAATAAACTGTACAAGGCAGTTAATTACATAAGTAACCTTTTTTTTTAAATACACTATTTAACTTTAGGTGAGATTTAATTCAGGTAACTGCCATCTGATTTGCTGTGCACAAGGGAATGCAAAAAAAGCAGGATCAGCTTCAGTAATAGTTTAGAGGCATGACTATAATGTTACTGTGAAGCTCCAGAATTTTCAAACACTTCTAAAACCCATTTCAGTATGAAAAAAAATACTTCTTCACCCTTAAATAATTGTTATTATCTTTTGTCCAAGCTTGAAGGGCCTTTCCCCTCCAAACTGATTCACTAAACAAAAACACGAGTGTGTGCTGAAATTATTTCTTAGGGTTCTGACCAAGCAAAACCAGGACATTACAATGGCAATATTATAAATATTTCTAATATTTATATTTCTAATAAATTAGAAAGACATTAATTATGACACATATTTCTGAACTGCTTCATGTCACTATACAGGCACGTTATGTGCACTGTTATCTTCTGAATCTGTGTATGTTTGCATATGAGCTTTCCTAATTAAATAAATGCAATGACTTGTGCAGAAAGTTAACTTACTGAAGTCTGCTGGGTGATGGTTTTTATCAGGAGACTAATTTTTTTAAGTGATTCCTATATAATGGAAAGAAAATTAACATAATTTTTTTCAAGCCCAAACAATATTACTAGAAGCCCATTATTTAAAAAGAATTTACTTTACATTACTATGTAGTCGGAAATTAAAAAATTAGATTCCATTTTAGAGTACAGAAATCACCATTACCTTTTTTATTTTTCCTTTTTTTTTTTTTTTGCCTTTGAAGTGTAAATCTATCATTTGATGCTGGTGATTTTGCATCGTTAAGAATCCTCCAGATTTTTCAAGTGTTGTTCACAGTATATTTCCGAGTGTCTGTATCTATGGATGGTAAATAAAGATTATAAACTGTATTAATGTTGTACAGATAATCTGTATTCTCTGGATAAATTATTCTTACAGAATTTTGTGTGTTCACTTGGATTTTTTAATTGTTTTTTTCCCCGCTGTGTCTTCAAGGTCAGCTGTGTCTTAAATCCTGAATTCTGTATCACTTAATAGTGGTTGTAAAATAATTTCGTTGCTGTACTTCTGGAATGAACCAGGGTGAAAGTCAGTATGCCTTTATTTTTCTGATTGTACTGTGCTGCAGGTTTCCTGCTATTGAAAGTTTATTTGCAAGAGAATATTTGAAGTCTGAAAGCATTCATGACTCTTACTACTATTATATTCTCTTGCAAATCTCCCAGCCGCATTGTTGTGGGGACAACCTGTCTGTAAGAAGTAAAAGGACATCAGGTTAATCTCTCAGAGGGATTTTTGTAAATCTGTATCCAGATGTGCTGAAGTTTGCCATGACAGGATGAAAAACGAGTTGCTCACGTCCACAGTTTCGTGTGGTTTTCATCAGATCTTCAGCACGAGGAAATCCAGAGGGCTGGTGGCAACACTGCACCTTTATGTGATGCTGTTGCCTTTGCCAAGGTCTGCCCAAATGACAAACGACATGGTTTCGTGCACAGGCAGAGCTTTCCAAATGACCTTTGAAATCACAGCCAACTGCTCTGAGGCCAGTCCTTGCTTCCTCCAGAGCTGCTGCAGTTCCTGGAGGCTTCAGCCAGCCCACGCTGACGATTCCAGCGTACCATGCTGCTCTGTGGGCAGCTCAGGCTAATGAACAGACAGACGTTTAGATCACCATGAAGGAGTTAAAGTGAGAGAATCTGAGTCATATTTATTTCCCCTACTTCACAGAATCATAACAGAATCATTAAGGTTGGCAAAGACATCTAAGATCATCAAGTACAACCATTGACCCAACACTACCATGACCACTAAACCATGTCCTGAAGTACTAGGTCCACATGTTTTTTTAACTTCTCCAGGGCTGGGGACTCTAGCATCTCCCTGGGCAGCCTGGGCCAAGGCCTCACCACTCAGTGAAGAAATTCTTTTGAACACAGAATCGAAACCTCCCCTGGCACCACTTCAGCCCATTTCATCTTCTCCTATTGCTGGTTACTTGGGAGAAGAGCCCAACCCCCACCTTGCTCCAGCCTCCTGTCGGGGAGTTCTAGAGAACTATAAAGTCTGTTCTCCACACTAAAGACCCCCAGGTTCCTCAGCTGCTCCTCGTAAGTCATCTTCCCCAGACCCCTCTCCAGCTTTGTTGCCCATCTCTGGACCCGCTCCAGACCCTCAGGGTCTTTTGTATCCTGTGGGGCCCAAAACTGACCCCAGCCCTCAAGCTGTGGCCTCCCCAGTGCCCAGTCCAGGGGCACAATAACTTCCCTACTCCTGCTGGACACTAGTTTTGATCCAGGCCAGGATGCTGGTGGTCTTTTTGGCCACCTGGGCACAGGCTGGCTCATGTTCAGCCAGCTGTCCACCAGCACCCCCAGGGCCTTTTCTGCCAGGCAGTTTCCAGCCAGTCTTCCCCACGCCTGGCACTTTGCCTGGGGTTACAACCAAAGGGCAGAGCCTGACCCTTGGCCTTGTTGAACCTCACACAGCTGACCTAAGCCCATCTGTCCAACCTGTCCAGATCCCTCTGCAGAGCCTCCCGACCCTCAAACAGATCAATGTTCCCACTCAATTTGGTGTCATCTGCAAACATACTGATGGTGCTTTCAGTTCCTTCATCCCTTCATCTTTTCAAACCCTTCATCATTGATAAAGATGTTAAACAAGACTCGTCCAAGAACTGAGCCCTGAGGGACACCACTCGTGACTGGCCACCAAGTGGATCTAACTCCATTCCCCACACCTCTCTGTGCTCACCCATCCAGCCAGTTTTTAACCCAGCCAAGAGTCCACCTGTCCAGGCCATGAGCCGCCAGCTTCTCCAGCAGAATGCTGTGGGAGAAGCATTCTGTTGCTCGCCCCAACCCAGAAGTTACAGGTTGCCTTTATTTCTCTGCACAAGCCTTACTAATCACTGATGTTAAGACCAACCTCTGAAAAAGTACATGAACTTTTCCCAAAGTTTCTGTGAAGGCTGCAGAGCAATAACAATATTCCTCTTTCTGGTTTGTGAACTCGGTACCAATATGCTGTCCTGCTCCATTGTTGTTTTCACCCTGCTACAATACTGTATGTTCAAGTCAACTTTCATTTGCAGGATGTTCCAGGATCAATATAATTTCTTGAATTCAAGGCACAGCAAATGAATAGGAAACTTCATAAACAGTTGGGCATAAAGAGTTTTATCATATTGCTAGGGGAAAAAAAAAAGTTGGTGATTGTCACAGAATCCCAGCATGGTAGGGATTGGAAAGGACCTCTGGAGAGCTTTGAGTCCAACCCCCCTGCTCCAGCACGGTCACCTAGAGCAGGTTACTCAGGATGGCATCCAGGGAGGATTGGAGTCCCTCCAAAGAAGGAGACTCCACAGCCTCTCTGGGCAGCCTGCTACAGGCTCTGCCACCCTCACAGCAAAGAAGCTTGTCCTCCTGCTCAGGTGGAACCTCGTGGGCGCCAGTTGGTGCCCGTTGCCCCTTGTCCTGTTGCTGGGCACCAGTGATAACAGTCTGGCCCCAGCCTCTTGAACTCATCTCTTTATTTATAAGCATTGTCCAGATGAGCAAGCACCTGCTTCCATTGGCCATCAGGTATTTATGATGGCTAACTCTTTATCCTGTTATCTATGGGCCTGCCTTTGTTGGCTGAACACATCCTTTCCAGCTGATAGTTCACTTCCTTCCCCAGCACTTAGAGCCCATCCAGCCTTGTAAAAACATTTAGTCAAAATGGGGAGCAAACCATTCACTGTTGAGTTGATTTGAGCTTTAAAGCAATGCACAGTCAGTAGATGGGTTAAAAATGCATCTGAAGGGAGAATGTGCAATCTCCACTAAACCACCACACAAACCAGGTCCTGGTGTGGCTGAATTCTGCTAAATGCTCACCTGGGATATGTTCACTGGGATTGCAGGAGCATTCTAGAGTCACCCATGGGTTGTAATATGTGTATGTGACCATAGATAAAGACACAAATTGTGCTGTGGAATGATAACTTGGATACTTATTCCCACACTTTCTATTCTGAGAAGTGCCTTTGCTGTCTTCCTACCCAGTTTACACCTTCTTCACCAGCACACTACAAAGAGGATGGAGGTTTGCATCTGCCTCCCTAGCTTGAAGAGGGTACTGTCTACAGTTCTCTCTTCAACATGCTGCAGAATGACATTTTCATTGTGTTTTAGTCATTATCTGAGGTGATCTCATCAAGTTTTTGCCTCCGTGTAGCAAAGTGTTTAAATAAGGACTCAGCTAAATGCATGGTGGTGGTTTGATAGATTTAAGCCTTGCTGAATTTAGGTACTTTCAGCACCTAAGCTGTTACAATTTGTAAAATAAATACACGTGTTGAATATAATATGTATAACTTATAATCGAGGGGGGAAAAAAATCTCAATTAACTGGCAACACAAAACTGTCTTCAGTGAAAGCAGATGAAATGTCTTTGTGAATTTCAATACAAATAGTCCTGGGTGACAACTCCTGTATATGACAAAGGCTGTGTATAAAAGGCTTCTCTGGCAAGCTGCCAGCACCTAAATGTTGCTGAGGCTTCTGCTCTTACTTTACCCAGGAGAAAAAATGTGATGAGGAAGTGTCTGAAAAAGGAGAAGAGAGTTTAGGAATGCTCTGAGGCATGATAGAGTGAAATTAAAATATAGATGCTTGTGTCAGGAAAACGTACGAAGTCACTGAATCATCTCTTAAGAGAAGTGAGAACTCCTTTGGTAAGGCCATTTAACTCAGAAACAAAAAAAGAGACCACAAAATAATTTTACTGTTAAAATTGAGGCTGTTACTCTCTTACGCAAGACATAGAAGATACTTCATCTTTACATTCCATAAAAATGTAAATTACCTACAACGTTGCATTCCTCTTAATATAAAAGCCTTGTGGGTTTCTTACTACTTTTCTTTCTTTTTTTCCTTTTCATTTCAATTGCAAAGAATATATTTTTTCCTTGATTTTCCAACACTAGTTTTGAAATTACTAGGAGTCTTGGAAGCTGAAAACTCAGAGTTTATGGCAGAAAAGGAGTAGCTGCAGGAGCTGTGCACGGTTCTCATCTAGTACCAAGCTGATACGCTGTTCTTCTACCCAGAAAAGGCTGCTCTGAGGAAAAAAGGATTATTTTGGAGCTCTACATCACCCAGGTTGTAGCGATGCGAGTGGAGATCAGTGAATAATTGTCCTGGTTCTGTGTAAAAAGGGGTTCAGGGCAGGACCCACACGGAACAGAACTATGTACTTGCCTCTCCCCCCCCCCGAGAGAGAGAGAGAGACTTTGGAAAAAAAAAATGAAGTATATTGTTTAACAAGGAACAGAAAACGAAAAAGGGAGGTAAGGAAAATAATATATACAAAGATTAGGGGAAAAATACAAAAAATAAAATATACAAAACCCTCAGAAATGGTTCCAAGGTCCCACGGAGTGAAAGGACAACTTCCCTCTCCAAGCTGCAGAGCAGGAGTGAAATTAGAATCCAGTTCCTGCCTCTTATCAGAGTGTGTGTGGGAAGGGGAGGGAATACAATGGTTCACCCCCACCCGGGGTCCTCCCAGTTGCTGGAAGGTCACGTCCCCATTCCAAGCCCCAAACCACAACAAAAATCCAGCAAGAACTGCAGCAAGGGCTGAGGAGTGCAGCTTTGTCCTCGTGACCTGGGCTCCATACAAATCACCTTCTCCACTGAAACTCAACTGCTCCTCCCTTGGGCCATCTCACCACTGATGCTTCCAAGCTCCAGCTCCTTGTCTTCCCCTTTCCGATGTCTTTGGGGATAGAAGGAATTGTGGTGAGGCAGATTATTAGCGCCCAGAAAGTTTAATTAATTAGACCAGTGTCTGTAATTGATAAGAATCATATTATTTAACTGATGGAGCTCAGGCTGTCAGGTCATAGATAACATAATACAAAGTAGGAGTGCTTGCTGGTCACTGTAATTCTTTCCCTTACTAGAAGTAGGAAAAGATTTTGCTTAAATGCATAAAATTGAGCAAATTCTTAAAAAAGAACACCCAGCAACATGCTGTTATAAATAATAATGCATGGCTTTTGCATAGCACCATCTGTCATTAGTTTTTAAAGTTTTTAGATTCAATATCAGGAAAAATTTCTTCCTTTCAAGGGTTGTCAAGCTCTATCCCAGGCTGCCCAGGGCAGTGGTGGAGTCCCCATCCCTGGAGGGGTTTCCAAGCCATGGAGATGTGGTGCTGGGGGACATGGGTCAGTGGGGACCTGATGGTTGGACTTAAAGGTCTCTTCCAACCAAAACAATTGTATGATTCTATGAAAATGCTTTATAAAAGTGGGAAACAAAGGCTCAAGAGAGGTGACACAGCTCATGCAGGGTTGCTTACTCGGTCACCATCAGATGCAGGTCCTGAAGAGTCCCAGTTTCTGCTGGCTGTAACAGGAAAGGTAATGGTGAGCTGCTGTTAACACTTTAGAGCTAAGGTACCAGCCTAATATGACCAAGCTACAAAAAAAATCAGTGATTTGCTGCTTGAAGCTGTTTTAATTACATGAGTTCTCAGCTTGCTTCCACTGCAAAATAAAACATTGTTACAAGCTACTTTTCCCTTGTGTTTCTTTACGTGCTTGAGCCTTGCCTCCTTAGCAAACAATGAGATGTTGCAAGTATCAACAAGGTTTTCTGTTGTTGTACTTTCTGGACAGTCAGAAAGTGGTCTGTAATTCTGGGCCTTCTTAACCACTGACTCAGTCAGAGGCCCAAGGATGTAGGCAAGAACTAAGAAAGTGATTAGCATCTGGAAGGCAACTAAGGCCAGAAAAAACACTGGCATTTTCACAGTGTGCATTTTCTTCCTTTACCCACAATGTATCCGTTAATTTTAGATGAATTTACTGAGAAAAGTTCACCTGTGGGACATTTGGCCATTTTTCTGTATTTATGAAGTAAGCCTAAACCATCCTGTCTTTATTTTCTTTTTTTTTTTTAGTCTTTAACACTCTTCACATTTTGTTCATCAGACATAAAGGAATACTGTCAAGTTTCAGTCTCCTTTGAGAGACCTCCCTGGATCAGGCTAGAAGACCCAAGCTGGCTGTGTGCACTCTTTCAGAGTCCAGAAAATTTTAATTTAGTCTTACAGAAAGATCCGTGCTCTTCCTGGGTCTGGTTACAGTGTCTCGACTCCAGAAGACCCTCCTAACCAAAGCCTGCTGGGCTCAGGAGTAGCTCTGGTGCATCTGTGAGGACTCATTTCCTCTCCTCTGCGGGGACACCCTTGGTAGATCCATCCCAGTTGATCAACTGCTGCAGAGCTCTGGACTTGGTTCAGGCTATTTATGCTTTTTAGGACTTTTTTTTTTTTTTTTTCTTTATCCACAGTATCTGAGCCCTTCCATTTTTATGGGTAATGGAGAAGTGATCATAAGTTAGTGTGAAATAAACAACAACACTGCTGCCATAATTACAGAAAGAATTTGGCCTTCAGACTTTCTGGACCTCTCTCACGTATTTCCAAGTCTAGTGTGTTCACCCTTAATAAAAATAAGAAGAATTTTTGGAAATCCTCTTCAGACATCTGCAGGCATGCAGGAA
>NW_008631714.1:9465-11357 GCF_000691845.1 Merops nubicus
CTTCAGACACTTGATACATAACTGGCTCATTTTTTTACATCTCTTCTGTTCTGTGTGCTGAAGGAAATGAAGCATGTGCAATTTTCTTCAGTGCACACATACGTACATACATTTCAGTGTGTCTGTCTACCTTGCCCTTAATAACCTTTGATACCCATAAGTTTTTATCCTGATGGCCAGTTTCATTCACATTTAAGAAAAAAAAAAAAAAGTCTTTAAAAAATAACAAATTGCTCTAATGAACAAATATAGCTGCTGATCGGGGTTGAAAGAACATGTATTGTGTCCTGTCTGAGCTGTGTTGTTAGCACAGATTTCACTGGAGAGTGTGTATGAAAACAGAGTGCTTTAACACACAAACTCAAAGCAAATATTCAGCTAAAATTTACACCTTAGTAGATAAATTTCATTTTAAAAAGCCTTTTTGGTGGCTTGTGGAATTATTTATTCTGTTAAATGTCTCTAATGCAATAAAAACAATGCTCTGCTACAGCATCACAGTTACAATTTTGGACTTGATATAGAGGTTCTTTCCAACCACAGTGATTCTATGATTCTATGACCAATGAATAAACCTCAGAAAAGTTATTTTATGCTGGTAAGTGGCAAGGCTGTCCTGCCTGTTCCTATTAACCAGAGTAATCCAACTAAAAGAGACATTTCCAGGATCAGTTTGCAGTGGAATCTCTGACCTGCGAGGAAAAACTTAAACTTCTGGCACCAACCTGGTCTGCGTTTTCCTCAGTTTTGTGTAAAGCTGAGGACATTTGTTTTTATTAGGTAATATTATGCAGAGCTGGAGCTACTTGTCTTCAGATGGTTCTTGTTTAGGAAGGCATTAAAAAAGAAGGAAAATTGTTCCCAATCTCCATTACTGTTCAGTTTTTGCATACTTGAGATTTATACCACTGTGAAGAACAACATGCCATTGCAAGTGAGAAAACACTCATCAGTGATCACAGAGAAGAAGCATTTTTTTATCTCTATTGCAGTAGGAATAACAGCACTTGCAGATCTGGAAATGGGGGTTATAATTCCACACACCCCATCCATCAACCTCATCTTCACCCCACCGAACATTCAGCTGCATGTGTCGTTCTGAAAGCCGGCTAGAAACCACGATTTTTTGCGGGAGACTAGAATGAGGAGGAGCACTTCCCTCCGCTTCATCTTACCGTCTGTCCCCAGGGCACCCATTGGCTTTGCAAAATCATAAAGCGAGCGAGATGCAGAGTGGGAAACACGTGCCTGCAGGAAAAATGAAGCCCTGTGAGGTGGAGACCTGGGAAAAAAAAAAGCTTATCCTGAAGGGGCTTTTGGGATGATTTTCCAGCAAGGATGATTTTTTTACTTTCTTCCTGCCACTATCAGATAGGTTGCTTTTAAGCTTCAGCTGCACCTCAAGAGAGATTTTCTTTCCTATTTCTAATCTGATCTAAGGACTTGTAAAGAATAATTGACTGCTTTTCTTGGAAATCTGCAAAAAAAAAAAAAAAAAAAAAAAAAAAAAAGTTATAATCGCCGTTACATACGAAATAGCTTCCAGGCTCAGTGCTGCGAAATCGGTGACTTTTGGGGACGAGGTGGTTGCTCTGCTGTAATTCTCTCTGAATTAGTTCTCTTTGAATTACAGCAGGGAGGAAGAAAAATACCTCGAGGCGTTTTTAGGGCGTGGATTTTCTGCCTTTATTGTTTGCTCAGAGCGCGGTTGGCCACAGAACCGGCGCCGGTTTGAAGTCAGAGGGGTGGAAACGGCCAAATGACGTCGGGGCTGATGCCAACCCGGCCAGATTGCTTTGGAAAGGCAGAGTTAATGCCCAAAGTTTCGGGGTACCCGGGGTGCGTTTAAACCGCGCCGCGCTTGCAGCGGCGTTCATGGCGAAGCCCAGTCG
>NW_008631715.1:0-24540 GCF_000691845.1 Merops nubicus
CTAAAGGATTCTATGATTCTATGTATTATCTCTTCTAAAAGCATTTAACATCTGCATTGTGTGCTGTAGTTAGACAGGAGACTGGGAGGACAGCATTGGTAGAGCCAGAACACCTGGAGTGGAAGGTCTGACATCCACAGTATGTTTTGTTCACAGACAAAAGAACATTTTAAGGTGTTCTTTTTACTTTTTTTTTTTTTTTTTTTTTTTGGGGGGGGGGGTTGTTGTTGTTTTTTGTTTTGTTTTTTTTAGAGACTTCTGGACTAACTCTAGACTAGTCCCATAGACTAAACACCCTGTTGTGGCAGGAGTGCATTAGGTGTGCTCTGGGAGTCTGTACTCCAGTTTATTTTCACTCAAAGGAATCTCACCTACATGCTCCAAAACTACCCCACAATGAGAAGTATGGCACAGCCAGCAGGGACAATCACTGCACTCCCAATTTGCACTAACATATTAACTTAGGCATGCACAGTGAAGGAGAGGAAAGATGACAAGCAGATGAACTATGCCTTCTACATAGTTTTTTAAAGCAAAAGCATAAACTTTAGAAAAAGTACCTAGTTCTCACTTCTCCCATGGTGTGGGCAGATTAATGCACCTACAGCTGGGAAAGATTCAAGACAGAATTATGGAAATGCTTCCAAGGAAACAAATTCAGACATTACTTATAGTCCTTTATGACTCAGGCCTTGGTTTGATGCTTAGTCGTGAGTCCTGTGGTTAGGGAGTAATGACAGAAAATGTTTTAGCATCCAGAAGCATCCAAATACCAAATGGATCTCATTTTTACCATCCAAAACAATAGTTTCATTCAACAACGGTGTGAAAACTGAACAGGGCTTTGTTTAAAATCAATAGTGAAGGCGATTTGGTACAATATTACAAATCAGAGAAGTGGAAAAAATGTGAAAATTGGCCAAAGTTATGACTGTAAGCAAAGATGTTATTAAAAAAGAGTTACATCAGGCTACGGAAAATACCCTTTAACTTTCTTGTGCTGTCTTAAGCCAGGCAGTATTTTCCTTATGGGTAGGCTCATGATCAAGGCCATGAAAACAGCAAAACTAACTTCCAGACCTGGTGAAATCTGGTAATTTATAGTAGAAGCATCAACAACTCCAGAAAAGTGCCTGGGAGCTGGATATTCTGCTTCTATCGTGCAGTACCCCACTAAGATATATCTTCCAGCCAGCAGATGAACTACATCACGTGGGGATCTCAGTGGGCATGTCCACGCTGTGCTTAGCTCCTTGACAAACTCCCAGGTAATGGTCACTTGGCTGCCTCACTCCCCAGCCTTCCTTTGGAGAAAATCAACTAGTTGCCTTCAAATCAGTAGAAAAAGTACAGAGGCAGCTCTGTGGATAGTTCACTAGCAACTGGTTCCAAAAAGCAGCCTGAACTAGCCTGCACTCGGTTTGGGTCCTGCTTAGTGTAGTCCTTCAACACTACTGCAAATAACTCCACATTCCTCTGTCATAGCCCAGCACCTGCAACACATACCTCAAGATTCATAAAACGAAATCACCACCCTAGCAGACTGAAGTACAACCTGTGCATTACACTTTGATTGGAAAAACAAATAAATAAAATCAACTTGTAGGGCCACCATGTGAGACTCTGAAAGTCAAACACTTCCAGAAGTTAGCACACCTTCCTTGAGGAGTGATAGATGATTGCCAATGGAAAACTTATGTAGTCCCTCAATTCTGAGCTACTACAGAGAGGAACTCCTACAGACGTCTCCTGCAGAGAGGAACATGAGCCTTATGGCAGTGTACCAAAGTCTAGTGAGCAAAGCTACAAGGCAGGGCAGTGAGTCTGGAGCCAGGCAGCTACAAATGGTCACCTGTGGCAGCAGGGTACCAGCCTGGAATCCTGTGAATACAGGGTGAGGAATACCACTTTCCCATGGCAGGCAGGAAGTGTGCATCCAACAGGTTCATTGGCACCTTTTGGATGATATGTTAGATGTTTCAACTCTGACACAACAAATGATTTAATAAAGAGATTTATTAAAATAGTTATGTTTGTATTCACACTGAGGACTGACATTAAAATTATAACAAAGTTTAATCCTGAAATGAGTGGGACTTCTGCCTGAGTTAGGATAGGCTCCAAACTACATTACCATGCACTTTTACAGGTTAAAAAAAGCAGCTGCTGTGAAAATAAGAGTATTCTTAGGCAAGAAATTAAATTAAACCACACTGAAAATATTTAAAGCAATACATATTCTACAGGCTGGCCAGTCTTGCCTCCGCACCCAGCAATATCTTGGAGCAGATCCTCCTGAAGGCTCTGTTAAGGTGCATGGTAAATGAGGAGGTGGTGGGTGGCAACCAACATGGCTTCACCAAGAGCAAATCACATATGATAACTTTGTTGGCCTTTTCCAATGGAGTTATAATGTTGGTGGATAAAGGAAGAGCAACCAACATTGGGTACCTGGACTTGTGCAAAGCGTTTGACACAGTCCCCCATGACATCCTGGTCTTTTGATGGATGGACCACTCGGTGGATAAGGAATTGTCTGGATGGTTGCACTCAGAGTTGCAGTCAAGAGCTCAATGTCCAAGTGGAGACCAGTGACAAGTGGTGTTCCTCAGGGGTCAGTACTGGGACCGGTGCTGCTTAACATCTTTGTCAGTGTCATGGGCAGTGGGATGGAGTACACCCTCAGCAAGTTCATGAACACCACCAAGCTGTGTGGTGAGGTCAAGACAGTGGGGGGACGGGATGCCATTCAGAGGAACCTTAAGAGGTTTGAGAGTTCAACAAGGCCAAGTGCAAGGTCCTGCACCTGGCTCAGGGCAAACACAAGCACAGATATAGGCTGAGTTGAATACGGATTGAGAATAGTCCTTAGGAGAAACCAACACCTTGGTGTTGCTCAACATGAGCAAACAATGTGCAAGAGCAGCACAGAAAGCTAAGCATATCCTGGGCCACATCAAAAAAAACATGGCCAGCAGATTCAGCAAGGTGATTCTCCCCTTCTACTGGGCTTTTGTGAGGCCCCACATGGACTACTGCATCCCGTTCTGCAGTGCCCAACACAAGGACATGGACCTGTTGGAGTGGGTCTAGAGGAGGGCCACAAAGATGATCAGAGAGCTGGAATACTTGTCCTACAAGGACAGGCTGAGAGAGTTACGGTTGTTCAGCCTGGAGAAGAGAAGGCTCTGGGGAGACCTACCTGTGACCTTCCAGTATCTGAAGGAAGCCTGCAAGAAAGCTGGGTTGTGGATGCTCCATCCTTGGAGCTGTTTAACAAGAGGTTGGATGGGGCTTTGAGCAAGCTGGTCTAGTGTGAGGTGTCCCTGCCAATGGCAGGGGGGGTGGAACCAGATGATCTTTAAGGTCCCTCCCAACTCCACCCATTCTGTGATTCCATGATATTACCATAACAATAGACCTTAATTACTCTATCCCATTACCAGGAGAGATTTCGTTAACTCCCTCTGAAGCAAATCGTATCAGTCATCCAAAAAAAGTTTTAATGATCAATCTAAAATGAAAGTGGACCAAGCCATAACTTCTCCAGGTTCCTCATAACTACACACAGAATATGAACTGCTAGTTACCCCTGAACTTTAATCTTAACACATTTATTATTACTTTGAAAGTGTCTGAAATGAAGTAGACGTCTATTGCATTGCAGTTTTCAAAACCCCTTTGCAGCTTCTTGCTGAAGAAGCAAAAATTCAGTTGCCAAGAAGAAAAGTCAAGGGAGAAGCAAATGCAAAGAGAACAAGTAAAACTTCTTTTGCAAAACCTGTAAGCACTAACATTGTTAACTACAAAACTAAGGCTTTACCCAGCCAGTGCTTACATCTGTTACCTTCACTAGTGTGAACCCTCCATCAGTTAAACTGGGGCCCTGTGGCAAGCTGTGACTGAGCTTTACTCAGCAGGGCACTGACTTCAGTGTCCCTCCTTTAGTGGCAATTTTCATTAAACGTATGAGGCCTTAATAGTTCTGGGACCTCTAATCCTCACTCAGATTTGGTTGAAATTGGCTACTGAGTTCAGAAATTACTAGAGGACTGTTAGACAAGCAGCTGGATAGATGGTGGAATAGAAGAGCGGGATAATGAAATCTTTTGGTTTTCCTTATAAAAATAGTTAATGGGCCACATTGAAAGTAGGTTCTATATCAAGGAAAAATCTCCTATGTATGTTTCTATTTAATTACCAAGAGTCTTCCAAAGGTGATGGAAATGTCACCCATGTCCTGAAAGCTTTTAAATGTCACCTGACAAAGCATCTGTGAATATATGATAATAAATTACACTGTAGTTGCAGTATTTTTATAGTGAATAATTACTTATTAGTAGACTATAAACAGAAATAGTTCCTCGTATTTCTTTTCATGTGAAGATATATATATGCATACACATATACAGAGGTTTATAAAGGTACAAAACAATTTATAGATTAAATCTCCTTCAGTAAGTCATCTTAAGATATGAAATGTCATCAGAATAGAAACCCATAAGGCTTAAAAAGGACACTACAGGCGTTAAACCAAAAATTTGTCCCTGTTGGGCTGGATATTAAATCACCGTTTCAAAGAAGTACAATGAAAATAATTACTTTTACTTAAGGTATCTGAATGACTCATCCTCAAAGTCAACCTGAGTGTCTGGTTTCCTGTCCTTTGTCATTAATCATTCTGAGGAAAAAAAATCTTAACTATCCTCAAAGCACATATGGATAGTTTTATTGAAAAGAACGCACCCTCGCAGTTAATAAAAACCTCTTACTTGTACAGCTATCTGCCCGTGTTCATCGTGTGTGCGTTTACAAAAAAATACCCTTCACTCATTCTCTCTGCCAACCAATTTCCTTATGAAGAACCTAGTCCAAATTAGTTTCTTCTCAGCATCTTAAAATAGCATCTTTGCAGAAATTCCTCATCTAACGTTTGGAGTTACGTTTCATTTTATTTCACAGACCTAACTACAGCAGCCTTTAACTGCTGTGAGCCCCACAGCATGCATGGACACACTGTGATGAGATTTGGTAATGGAAATGCAATATTTATTCCAGGGTCACTGCTGGGGAGGTAGTGTTAAGATTCCAGGATCACAAAAGCTAAAAGTATGATCATGTAGTTTATTGCAAAAAGAGTCAGAAACACTCATTTGTATGTACACCCACAGAGTCATAATACATACAGGTTATATTACACAAGTATTACTTCTTTTTAAAAAGAAGGCAAAATACTCTTGAATACCATATTCATGCATTCCAGTTTTCATTAAGTTTTATTTTTTATAGTCAGTTTTTTATTAGTAGCATGGGCAAAGACAGAAAGCAGATAATATGGCACACACAAAAGGAAATTCCAGCTGAGTACTCACTTGTAAGCAAAAGAGAACATTTGCACTTTTAGGAAATTGTTAGATGCATGTACAATGCTGTGTGGTTTCTATGTGCTGACCATAGTAGAAGCCACACATAGGACAGGTACTACTGCTTTCCTTCAAGTAAGGCAGTAACTGAAAGATCAACTTTAAATGTTTACAATTGCTCTTAAATTCTTATCTCAGTTAGCTGATAAAAAAGGTTCTTTTGAAATGTAAACATCCAATCAAGATCCTACGGAAGTCAATGGACACCGCATGTTTTCAGCATCTCTGAAAAAAACTGGAAGCTGTTGATTATAAACCAAGAACAGGCCCACAAATCAAAAGTCTAATCCTGCTCAAGTCAGTGGTAACCTCCTGCCTTCGAACCTGCCCATGAATGGCAAAATTCTGATCTATGTCCAGAAAGATGTGAAGGCAGCTGATCGGTTTTTTGACCTTTTGCCCTACTGAAACAATTATCAAAGCTACAGTGAAAGTTGCTTTAACGCTGTCCTGGTTTTGCTAGGATAGAATCAATTTTGTTTAGGAAAGCTGCATTTTTGAGATTGCAGCACCTGATTCCGGGAGAACAAAGTTGGTCACACACTTTGGTTTTGTTTGTAGCCAGCCACAGTATGCAAGTCTCCATAGTGAGCAAAGTCTGCATCAGTTTTGAGTTAGCCAGGTCTCAGGGAGTGCTGACCCAAGCTGGCCAGCAGAAGTATTCCATACCATGAACACCATGCTCCATGTAAATGGGAAGGTTTCCTGAGTGACTGCTCTTCAGTGACCACCATCCCTGGAGAGTCTCACACCTCATTCTGCTCCCAAGGCCTGCTCTCCTGTGTGCTGTGGCCATCACATTTTCAATGGAGCTGTGGTGCTCACAGTGCCTGACATCCAGCATTCACTGCTGGGAGTGCACAGCTTGCCACCACTATGTGGGCTGGGTGTAGCTTTGTGTACTTTGTATCAGTGTTAATATTGGTGTGTGTGTGTGTGTGTATTTTTATTTTATTAAACCTGTTTCCACTTCAGCCTACAGCTCTCCTTCCCTTTTGCAGATCACAGAATCACAGAATGTTAAGGGTTGGAAGGGACCTCCAGAGATCATAGATCCAGATATCCTCTCTACTGGGCAATAGAACAACTGACCAAATGAAAACAAACAAAAACACCTGGAATTAGTTTTTTCTCCTCTTAGCTCAAGGGCAACAGCAGAAAAAGCAAGTCTAATTTATCTCAAAATTTTTAGACATAAGGTGTCAAATTCGGGGTGCTGCAGCACATTAAAATGGATTTCATAGCCAAACACTACATCTCAAGTTCAGGTCCCGTGGCCTTTTTGGTATTCAGATGATATTCTTTCACTGCTATAAATTACCATGATGATAGTGCCAACAACCTTGATAATGGCTAAGGTGGTTAAAACTTAAAACTCAAAGGATGAACAAGATGCAACCTGATCTAGGATTACCCTCTTAAGTTTCTTCACAAATTCCACCTATGCTGTACTTGAAGCACATAAGAGCTATTTTGCAATTTACCCTAAGTTCAAAAAAAAATCACATTCTCACAATCCCTGAGGGCAGACATTATTGCTGCTTTGAAAAAGGTTAACCTATGCCAGGATATACACAGGCCCCAAAATAAGAAATATACCACCTCTAAACACGTGACAAGCAAAGACAAAGAGCTTCCAAAATTAGTGAGAAAATGAATCTGCAAGGTGCTTCTTTCTACTATTCCACTTTGGGTAGACTCTGTAGATGCCTTCCCTAAGCCCTACCCTAAAGGGCTGGTATCCTCTAGGAGCTGAGACGTTTATAAGATGCAAGGTTCTACAGGGTGTTAAATCTACTGCATTATTTCTGAGCTCTGAAAGGCTTTGTGAAATACTGGCCAGTGCTTCCAATGCAAATATTTCTGCTTTTCTACAAAGAGAACTGCAGATGAAATAAAAATGCACTAAAAAAAAAATACAGATTTATTTAGCATGCTTGCTTTCAACAGCAAAATCATAGAGAGAGAATATTAAAGTAAAAGGTCAGTTACATACAAGATGAGAAATTACTGCAAAAGTTTGGCCATAGAATTACACCTTCTAGCATGACCAGTGCTGCTTATGCATATGAGCAGCCAGCACAAAACATAAAATAATGGTGAGTAAAAAAGTATTTTGTGGAGGAAATTTTTGTGTACTCTTAACCTATGAGACAATCCACTTTTTACATTATTTGAAATACATCAGGAATTTTTA
Organism: Merops nubicus; assembly: GCF_000691845.1. Lineage (NCBI taxonomy): Eukaryota > Metazoa > Chordata > Aves > Coraciiformes > Meropidae > Merops > Merops nubicus. The sequence continues at coordinate 7,621 of NW_008631715.1, forward strand.
ATCCTAAATTAACAAACCCTGAAGTTAGTTATTAATCTTTTGCAACACTGTTATAAAGATCTGCAGAAATCAAAGGAACTTCCTTGAGATAATCTTTTTTGTCAATGAAAACTATCACACTTGACCTCATGGATTTAAGTGTGCATTAATCAGTCTTGTTCACACTTGTTCAGTGAGAAATTCCATTAAAACAAACGAACCAGCTGCTGTTTCAGCAATGTATTTATCCAGAGTCTAAAGACATCTCAATCTCAGTATAACTAATGGAAATAGAAAAATATACTGTGCTATGAGCAGTGAAATCTGAAATACAAATACATTGAACTGTGTTCCGAGCTAATTTAAACTCTGTATGATTAAAAGCTGGAAAAACAAATTTCATTTTAGTGAACTGAAGTGGCATGTTGTTGTTTATAAGGCAGGACACTGAATCATCCCTTACTTTCAAACTGTCAGCTTTAGGAGCAACCCAAGCAATGTTTAATTACAGTGCCATTTGCAAACCTTGAAAGTCTACTAAATTACAAAGGGATGGAATAGCTAGTAATGTGCACACAAATATGAAGACTGTATCGGTGTTTTGCAGTTTGCAAGCTAAGACGTACTGTAAATTCTGGAACCCTACTACCTGCAAAATATTCTGCTTCGGGCTCTTTCATATGAGCTTCTGGTATCAAAACAGGCAGCCAGTCACCTTATTTGCTCTCCTATGAAAAACAAACATTCCCTCTATTTCTATCATCATCATATAAATCAGGTTGAACATCTTCATTAAGGGATATAATTACATTTTGTACCTATATACACAGTTGAGTATTTCAATATTTACATCCTGTTATCCTCAGGCAGGGCAAAACAACACACAGCTGAAAAGAAATTCTAACTTCTGCAACAGCAATAGCTAGAGTCAGTTTTTGAGCTCAGAACACATGGCTGTTGAAGCCATTTTCAGCATTTGTAGTAACAGCTGCGATTCCTACACATATTTTGCCAATGGGAGGACAAGCACTTTCCTCTGAGTAACCATCATGCCTCTAAGGGACTGCATTAGCAACACACACAGCCTTTTAAGGGAGTAGAGAATGCTACTTTTGCTACAGTTTTGACCTAAACCCAAAAGGGCACGGCCCTTAAGGTTGTGATTTCAAGCAGCACTACCCACACCTTTCCCTTTACACCACTATGGAAAAAGAAGTATGAACAAGTTCATTTCTGCTTTTACATTTCTCGAGATTTCAGCAGTTCCTAAAGTCTTTTATACAGAAAGGTCTCGTTACAGATTGATTATAGGCTGGTTGCCAGAAAGATCAAATAATACATCGTAAGCTTCATCGACGATATGGATGTGCCTTTACTTTCAAGATGATGTATTTTTCCCTGAAGACTTCCAGCATTTTCAAGTTCTGCTATATTAAACAGAATTTCTAATAATTTCAGATAAATTTTGGAGGACTGTGGGACTAGGCACGGAGGTTCATAAAACTGACAGCAATTGTACAAATGTGCCAAGTTCTTTAATGTTTAATTTCTTTTAATTGTGTGACTGCATTTTCAACTGTAGATACATTAGATAGCAATTATTAATAAAATAGAGTTCAAGGTTTGTTGAACACTTGATCAGCTGCAGTCAAATATTTCCTGAAAAAGCTGGTTTTGTCTTCATGTCTTGTGGCTGAACTGTAACACCACCAGCCCACTCTCACCCTTTGAAACATGCTCATGTTTTGCAACCATATCTTCAAGTTCTTACCTACTTGTATTTGTTTCCTGTTGGACAAGAGACATAACACTCCACATGCTGCAGGGTAGATACATACCTGACAGGCTGGCTAACGTAAAATGTCCATCTACACAGTCACCAGGCAATCCTGCTGAATGAACAAATAGATTCAGTGGCTGTCTTCAGTCCCTGGAAGACAACTTCCCTTCTACTTTTAAACTTGACTGGATTGGCCTGCAGGTTAAATGACTGTTAAAGGGACTAACAGTGGTACCTGTGCCATGACTGCAGAAGCCTCGCTTCCTCAGGGAACTGGGCCAAAAGCTGGCTCGCACCTGATATCAGAAACTACCACACATGAAGTAATGGCTGTGGAATGCAAGAAGAGCAACCCATCTCAACACTTAAACTAAGGCTTTACCAGATCACACTCACAGGAGGCAAAAAAAGGTGGCTCTAAGTTTTAACGATCCACCCATCTCACTACCTCACAATTTCCACAATTGCAAATCTTCCAAAGCCAATGAAGCCCACTGCAAAGACTTCTACAACAGGAGGCCAGTTCAAAACTCCATCAAGGAATAACCTTACATTTGAAAATAATCCAAGTAATCTGCTGTGGGACCAGCAGTTTCTTATAAAATGAATGCTGTGCTCTTGTTTGTGTGCCATGTAAGGTATGCGCACAGTCACGGTGAGTACCACAAATAGATGTTAGGAAAAGCCTGCAGTTTCTATTATTTCACAGCAACTTCCAAGAACATGAACAGCACAGGATCAGTCCCATTGTCTATACATTCTTCAATGTCATCATCAATAGTAGCTTCAAAGGAGATTCCGGCCTACCCAACTTAATTTTGGTCCCTGAAAAGTCAAGGAGACTTTTCAGGGACCAAAATGACTTCCAGAAGAGCTGTGCAGTTTTATATGAATTACATTTCCCTCCATAGATTGATTGGCATTTTATGCCCAAGTTAAGCATTACCAAAACCCCTACGAGACACAACATTTTCTAAAACCTGTCTTTTGCCCTGACTTTACTCATGATTGCTTTTGGGGAACATAGGCATACAAATATAATGAACTATTTTTTTGCAAGTTTTACCAATCAGTTAAATGTTTATTATCTGTTTTAAAAGGAACTGAAGTACATTCAATAAAAACTGAAGCTTCAAAGCACGGATTGGAAGCTAGTTACTAAAAGGTCTACTACAGAAAGATCACCAAAAAACCCTAAACGCATATCAAGTGGGAGTATGCAAATGCCTCATTAATTTCCACAATATGGACAGGTCAAAAGCACCACTGTGGCATGGAAGCAGTAAGTGCTGATTTATTGTACATGACAGGCTTTTCTTGGAGAAACACAGAAGACAAAATTTGCAAGCCAGTTGTATTTTTATTGAAGTTCCAGCAGGACACAGGGATAACTCCCTGGCGCTTCAGGGGCGCAGTCTCACCTGACGCAGCACGTGCGGTTCGGGAACCGCCGCACACGTGCACAGCCTCCCCCAGGCTGCCCCCTGCTGCATTTGGCACCAAGACAAAACAGAGGGTGTTGGCAGAGTCAGAAGGAGTTCCAGAGGAAACCACAGCCTCTCCGAAGAGCAGAGATAGCAGCCCCCATGAACAAGTGCACAGGCAGACCAGCCACAGCAGCAAATATATGGTACGCAGCACACATACATCCAGCAGATGCAAACCTTCTCCCGCACGAATGAGAGAACCTTCCAAAACCCCTCTCCCACTTGTTGTTTCTTTCAGGGAGCTCATCCTTCACTTAGCAGGAAAAACTTCAACCTAAAGCTCTACATAAAGGGTAAACTTCTTTAAGATCATATTAAGCATAACACCTGGATGTGCAACACCCTCCCACCCCTTAGTTTAGTTACGGGAAGAGAACTCTGAGCATCACTTGCCCTCTTACTTAACTGCACATGCATAAAGTATCTTTAACCTACACAATGACAGATATGACAATTATATTTTAAGTGCATGCTATTGCTTCTAGAGTTAGATGTGCTCACAGTAACTGAAATGTAATGTAAATATATTATTGCTGTAGTTGTGCCGTGCTTCCTGACCAAATTTCCTTAAAATGGGATGCAAGCACTGTGAAGACTTCCTTCCCTCCTCTCGGGACTTATTAAATATCTTGGGAACACACTGCTCCAAGCAATGGTTCTTTTTGATCTCCATATACAAGAACATGTCCCAGAGTCTCCACTATCCTCTGGATTTCTTCCCAGAATTATTTCAGGAAATTTCTAGGCCTTTCTGTGTAAGTAAGCTTTTCTAAAATACTCCTTGGGAATAGACTCCACAAGCAGATGGATCACAAACAGGGGAGCCCAGCAGGAAGCAGGTTATTAGCAAAGTCAGCATCTACACACTTACTTCTTTTGGACTTCTCTCTGTTAAAAAGTGATGAGTTATTACTGAAAAAGTAACATCATCCATTTTGGTCTTTTGAACCGTCTCTTAGTTATATCTGTAGCATCCAACTATATTTGTCCAATATCTTCATCCTGATTACCTTCATGATGTTTCCTGAGTGTGCTAGGGATACAATACTCTGCCTCATTTGATTAAATAAAGAATTAAATCTCACATCAATTTCTCGTCAATGCGAGAAAACCAAAACGATCCTGTAACAAAAAAGGTGTCTTGTGTCCTTTTTAGAAAGAACATCCTTAGAGCTGTAGTGAGTGGGCTATTTCAGAAAACAAAGTGGCAAAAGAGAGAGAAGTCAGCGACGAATCTCAAGGCCCATTAATTCCAGTTCCCTCGGGAATTGTGCTGTGTTTTGCTTGACACTACAAAAGACAGATAGGTATTATACTCAGTTATACTCTACTGGAGGTGAATATGGGAGTGTATTAAAAAGCAGTACCATTTCTGTTGTATTTCCCAGGTCCTGCCCTCTGAATCAGGTTTTCTCCTTTCCCACAGATAAGGTCTATCAAAACCTTTCAGCACTGAAAAGGATGAAATATTCACAGGAAAGTAGATTGGCCAATACTTGGGCAATAGGTCTTGATTCTTAGATATATATTTAAAAAAAAAATAAATAGTGATTTTCTAATATATTTAACATAAAATACTTATTTATTACATTGGACTTAATCTTATTCTGTAATTACAGTAATTTCATATTTGTATCTGACACGTATGGATCAGAATTCACATGGAAAAATTTGCTTGAACGTAATTGCACTTGCAAGCATTCTTTTCCACTAATATTTAAACTTTTATCTCAAAGTATTCCAAGACAAACCACTGATGTATAGCTAAGCAACTTGGCAGGAAAAAAATGCAGTATTTCAACAGTTCTTCAACTTACTGTTGTCTCAGCACAAAAAAAGCCTGTACTGAATTTATGAAAAATATTACAACATCTCTAGGGTGTATAAAACAAATTGCTTTTAATGCAGCAGTTTTGGCTCATATTAAAAGCATGTGGAGATTAATTTCTTTCTTTTTGAAGGTAAAATGAGTTAACTCTGCCAACACTTAGAGGAAATGTTCTGATGCTCTTAAGCACTCAAAAAAACCCACAGAGACCCTGAAGTTATCTTTAAGTGACAATGTAGATATGTGAAATGCTACACACCTAATATTTAAAATTTATGTAATTTGATTATTTTCCACAAGCTTTCAGGTATAAGGAAGAAATTTTCTTACCGATTTAATTGTAAATAAGTCCCTTTCATACACCGATGTTATTTTCAGAATACAATCATCCAGTTTGATATGATATTAGAAGCAAACTGTCAATAAATAAATACATTTTTATACTGTTTTGCAAATGAATATTGAATAGAATACTGCCACCTTTTGGCTATGATCTGGACTTAAAAATGATGCTTCTCTGTAAAACCTCTAAAAACATCTGACATATAATGATTATTCTAAAGAATTCAGTATGTCAACAGGCTAATGTTATGCTTATCATTAACATATTGTTGATGTAAGAACAAAACTCTTCATACATAACTGCATAGTATTATTCTATTATTTGTCGATAATGAGCAAGCACTTTCAGAAGGGCTTTTGTCTTTAGGAGAAAAGCAGCAGGCATAGCTTTGACATCAAGCTAATCAAATTACTGCTTTACAATCTCAGCAATTCCTCTACTGCCTAGAGTAAAATAATAATACTTTTGTGTAACCCATACACTCAACATCATAAATATTGATTCACTAACTGACTCTCAGAAAATTCCTACTGAGGAATTGCTGAGTCTACTCAACATAAAAGCATTTTAAAACACAGGTGAAAGGCACAGAAGTCTTTCAGTAGCCTCCAGCAGAAGGACCCTGAAGTCTCTTACTGTGAACAAACGATGCCACTAGAAGAGGCAGTGCAGAAGAATACAGGGCCTGGGATTTGGGGTTAATCCATAGCAAGTGTTCCAAGTCACTGCAGAGAGATTCTCTCAACTGTGAGCTAATCAGGTTTCAGTTTAATTCATTTATGCTGAATAAATTAAAAAAGAGGATTTAATCAGCAAACTCTTCCCCAAACATGGATCAAAAAGTTCAGGAAAACAAGTACTCCCTTTTTTGTTTCATTATTTGTTTTACAAATAGGGGTGACTGGCTATCAAGCTACATGGAAACTATCACTTCTCTAAGGGCTACTTTAAGTCGCCTCCCATAAGCCTACAAGAAATTTACCATGAATTCAGCTCTCTAAGCTCTCTCGCTCTGCATTGTCAGAAAATAAATAGCAGTTTGATGAGAAATGCAAAGAAAAACCAGAACTTCTCTATTCTGTTTGATACATACTGACAAAGACATTTTGGAACTGCAAGACATCGTTCTGCATTTAGAGAAGAACAAACAGCAGGATATACAACTTACACACTTTGAGCCACCAATACACTAGTTTCCTCTTTTAAACCAATCCTGTTTAAAACACCTGCATTTTTCTGACTATTTGCTGTTGGCACAGCTTTTACACACAGAACATTCTAAATTTTCCTGACAAAAACTGTGCAGGCTCAGCTTCAAACTACTTACACAGTAAAATAGCTCTTCATAATTAAGCCAGTGTATAAACAATTTTACTTTAGACACTTTCTTCCCTCTCTAATTCAAATCTTTGTATCAAAATAATCTGGAAAGGACAACTAGTAATATTTAGAAACCTGTATTTTGGAAACAAAATTTTAAGCAGCATTTAACTTTAACAAATAGCCTTCACTAACCTTTACAAATTTTCCCGTAGGGATAAAATGACAAATGACTCTCACAATGGGGCTTATTAGACTCCTAGAATATTGTTTTAACATGGCCCTTCAGGAAATACTGTTTCAGATTATATCAGCACTTCCATTTTTCAGGGCCTAATAATTCAGCTTGAAAAAAACCCCAGGAAAAAAAAAAAATCAAAACAAAACCCCCACATACACCTTCACTGTGGGATGAAATTTAACACATAACATCATGAGCAAACCTTCCTTCAACAGGTTAAAATGTATCAGTTTGGTAATGTTCTGTGCCTGTATGTAGCTCACGATATCTGTGTTTCTGAAATAATATTGTTAAAGACTAGCACAGAAAACTGAGATTTTTTTTCAGTATTTTGGGAGGGGAAAGGAAAATGGGAGAAAGGAAAATGGGACCTCTTTAAATATTTTAAGGGGATTTAGTATAGTGGGAAAAATCCTGTACTGCTGCAGGCACTATTATATCCTGTTATGCAAATGCTCTGGTCCAAATTCTGTATCTTTTTCTGACCCTCTAAAATCCACCGAAATAACTGATCCTTCAAACTGCCTTCAACAGGTTTAGGATCAAACTCCCCAAGATTAAAGCACATCACAGAAGACTAGTCTACAAGGATATGATACTGGACATTTAGATATACCAGTCTTGTTAGTCAAGGAGGGAATAATCACTGAGATCCAAGACATCATATTCTGTTGACTGAAAAGTCGGATACGAAGTGCACAGATCGATATCATATTGTGCACACACCAGGGAGAAAGGAACAGCACAGCACCCTACATTACCCTTCCCTTGGCTGCATTCAGAAAGGAGATTGAGCCAGTCTGCAGCACGAGAGGCAATCACAGCACCTTAGTCAGTAGCTAATCCCCATGTATTGTCACAGGGGAGAGAAGTCCATGGCCACAGGGGGAATTTGACAAGATTGCCTACACCATTCCTCCTCCCACTGCTTGATCCTGAAGCAGCCATGTTTATTACAGTATCTGCCACAAACCTGGAGTTCAGTGGTGGAGTCAGTAGGTGGATGTTAGTAACAAGTTACTTAATATCTGCACCTCAGATATTCCAGCAGTAACAACAAGTTCTCCTCACCCCTGGCTGCCTTCCCTTTTTTATCCACTTCAACTTTCCTGTTATAAAAGCTTTCAAGATGCTCTTAAAACTACATTTGCTGAGAATTCAAACTTTCCAGGCCATATAGTACAATTGATTAATAGCAAGAAAAGTTGGAAAATGTGAGACTATCTGGCTCTCAAAAATCCTAGCGCAGAGCTGATCACAAGTTTATAAAGAGAGTCTCAAAAAAAAACAAACAAACCAACACAAAAAAAAACGAAACCAAACCAAACCAAACCAACCAAACAAAAAAAACGACCCAAAACTTTGCCTGCTCACTGCTTTCTATATTCTACACCTTTGAGTGACATAGCAGGACATGAATTGAAGTACTACAGATAGGCAAGGCAGGAAAAACACAGTAAGTAGCTCATGGACAGAAAAGGAAACAAATTCTCTATGCTTATGAAGAGCTCTGTACTCCCCACACAGTCTGTCATCTTTTTTCCACATCAGACTGGACTACTTTGCAAGTTCTGTGGTGTCTCTAGGTCGAAGCCTCCCAAATATGCAGACCCTGCTCTGTACACTTTACCTACTAAAGGAAAAAAGTTCCCTTTCTAATATGGAAAAAATATTGTATTTGTTTCTGCCTTACCTACCTGTAATACTTCTAACTCATGTCCTGTTTCGTGACTTATTCCAGCAAGTGTTTCAGTTGCTGTTTCTTTTACCCATTTTTATCCCTATTTGGATCTGCTCTACCATCTCCCACATTGTACCCCACAAAAAAATGTCCTTAGCTTATGTCTTTGAGCTCCCTTTGCATAATTTATTATCTCCATATGATCTTCTCGTAATATTCTTACACAACTTTATCTCATGTATCAATCATCCACTCTACATATTGTCCCACAATTATCACAATGAATGTAGGCTACTGCAGCTGTGGAAGAACAATGCCTTCAAAGACAGCTCTTGAACAAAAGAAGAGAAATGAACATCTTCACCACAACCCCCACCCCCGTGAGAAATTCTGCTTTCCACTGTCTTAGACTCATTACCGACTGGAGGCCCCTACAACAATTAAGTACTGCGAGAGACCAGACTGAGGTCAGATCTTTTCCTCTTTCCTTGGTTCTGCCACCAATCTATTGTGCTAGCTCTGAGTAATTCTTTATCATCTCCCTGCTTCAATTTTCCTCCTCAACAAATGCGCCTAAAATGTTATCCCTCCTGGAGAAGTTAATTTGAGATGAGTACAGGGAGCACTGTAAGACTGGAATGTTTTTCTTGTAGTTAGCATGGTGACTCAGTCCATTTCCCATGGACAAAGCCCCAGAGCGGCGATGCTTTCTTTTTGTATTTTCAGGCATCTTTGGTGCACTAATGTTGCAGGGAGAAAAAAAAAAAAAAAAAAGGCTTAAACACTGGCAGGCAGCTGATAACTGAGTCTGTACCTGTGTGAATGTCTGAAACTGAACTTTTGAACTCTCAGGAAGACTGCTGCTTCCTACCAGCAACCAGTACAGCCTGGCTACAAATTTTGATAAAAACAGGACTAAGGAGTTGCACGTCCCAGCTCCTCCAGTTAATAAAGACAGAACCCCCAATTAGGAGGCTGGTCATGTATTGTGCTTCTCTACATAGACTACTTGAGAAAAGTGTAGGCTAGGGGCCTCAGAGAAGAGTTCCCTGAAAAGAAGGCATGGCTTTGAAGAGCAGAAAAGGGCCTGGAAAGAAGGTGGTGAAAATCCTAGCTGGAGTAAACATCCTGGAAATCAGGGTGTATGTGTGGAACAACTGCCAGGGGCTGCCCAGGGACCTCAGGCTGTAACTCCTCAGGGCAGTAACTGTAAGCAGCAGCACACCACAACGCAACACAACTTTGTCTCCAGTGTTCCTGGACCAGCAGTGACCTTCCTGCTAGGGACAGAAGTCAAGACCTACTGAACGCGCTGCTTTATGAACATAATGCTGGGGGGAGCAGGAGCAAGTGTGAGTAAGAATCTAGCATCGAGCAAAAGCTCTAATCCTGTTGATTCTTGAATAAACCCAAGTACCCAGATCCACTACAAGCTGTTGGTTACTCTACCTTGCCCATGAACGTTACAAGCTAGTATCCTGCAGCCAAGTCTCACCCTTTCTGAACAAATGCCATGTTTGACACTGATACATGAGGTCATAGAAGTATCAGGCTAGTACAGCTTTCTTGTAGGGTTTGCCACAGTGACTGTGACCATTACCATGACTTCCTGAAGACAGGTATAATAAGGGCCTCCAAAGGGGAAATATCCTGCCTGCATGTATACAGCATGCTCATATGATGTCTCCAGATTGCCCTTAAATCTACGCTACATACCCCAGATTGCTCCCACAGCAAAGGCATCTAAGCACTACCTGCAACGCCTTATCATCGCCCCTTCCCAAGCTACTCACTTCTGTGAAGGTACTGCAGGCAGACAGCCCTAGTCCTGTCCAATGGCAGAGCAGGGCAGGAGAACAGGTAAGGGACTGCCATCTCTGATGCCCCATCCTCCATGTCACTGGGGCAGGCTGACAGCAGAACAGTTAAGAAACCACCCGAGAAATTACAAATTATTTCTTCAGTGAAAGCAGGTAAACATGCAGCTGCCAGGGAACCATCTATTTAAAGTGTGCCCCTGTTTTTAATTGTAAACTCTCCCAAAGACACCCAAAATCAACATCCTGACCATTTGCTCACAGCAACACTTACCCTTTGGATGGAGGAATGTTCTCAACTTACTTCCCATGCCTTCCTTGTCCACGTGACCAGATGACAACCCTAAGTCTCGTTTTATTTTGTCTTACTGCAAGAGAATACTATACCATCCTTCTGGAAGGTTAAATGAGCTATATGGCAACCCAGGCTAGGGTGCACGGTGAGATGGCTTATGAAAAAAAAACAAACAAACAAACAACTGTGGGCTGTAAAATAGTGAGAAGTGGACTTAATTTATTGCAGGATTGATCTATCTATTTGTGCTCCATTTAGCAGGGCTTTTAAGAAGGTTGTCAGTGTTCATATTAAGAGCTGTAGACCTCTGGATCAGAGTTGACTGGTTCCTAATGAATACAGAGAGCAAGCAGGGCACAAACTGTTTAAATTAGGGTACTAGTTTTGCTCAGGTACTTCAAAATACTGTATTTAGGAGTCAAATTTAGTTTCTGAATGTTACATATCTGCAGCTCTTATTAGAGCAATATGGTATCCACAATATGCTGTAATTACTGAAAGGAAGATTACTGGTTTCATCAAAGTTGGATTTCAATAATACAGTCACTAAAACTACTGTAATATTAAAAGTAGTTACAAAACATTTACAATATTATAAAAGAAGAAAGAAAATGCAAGAAATTCATCACAAGACAGTAAACTCCTGCAGGTACTACCTGACATACATGAAGGTGATAAAAAATTATTTCACTCTCCCTTACTTGGAAAAGGCTAAAAAAAAAAAAAATCTTCTAAAATGCACTTCCTTGTTATAGAGTGCTTGTAGTTCACAAACTTTACACTAAAGTCCTCATGAAACAAACATCCTCTTCATTTTCTATGTATTAAAAAGACCTTAGAAACATTTTAAATGCTAAAACTTGGAGGTAAACATATTAAGCTACATAAGTTTCAAGCCTTGTTTCCTGAACAATGAAGTGTGGGGAAAACTTTTAAAGCCACTGTCAAAAAAGATATCCAACACAAAAAAAACCCCCATATAACAGTAACAGAGGTCATGAAACTCATGGTTACAACAACGTTTCTATCAAATTCAGACAGCTTTCAAATAATTGCTTCAAAAAGCATGGTGATATAAACATCTGCATTGCCTTCAACTCAGATTTTCACGTACAATAATTCCACAAATGTTTAATATTTCATAATGGAACCTAAAGTGATCCAACAGCCAAGGACAGAGAAAGAATATACAGTAAGAGCTGCGTGCTGGTCATCAGCCTGTAGAGTTCTTTCCATATGTAAATTTATAAAATAATATTCAGTACAGGCTGTTACTGTACACACTGATTATACTGGAACTTTTTCATAATAATCTATTATGTTTCCCCAACTACTTCCTGGGGGGATATAACATTTTAAAATATTTCCCACTGGCACAATTTCCCTTTTTGTCTCTCACTTATTTCTCTTTTCTTCGTTTTTTTTTTTTTTTTTTTTAATCTTAGAAATCAAATGAGCAACAATTTCAAGTTACTTAACACATGATTTATTGTACCCCTTAACATATTAAGTTATTTTGAAAAATAAATTTAGAATATGCTTATTCTGAAAAGCCGCATTTGTTTCTGTGATCTTCAGTTTAAGCACACTTGAACTCCAACAGTTTTTCTCCAAGTCTCTCTCCTGTGAACAACTTGGGACTGGAAAGCAAAGCTAGTTTCTTTCATGGTCATCCATCATCATCATCAATAATATAGATTAAATCATGCTCTTTCTCACTGACCCCAATACTCTGGGATAAAAAGCTTTACTTACAATTTCCTTCCCCTTTTTCTGTACATTTAAAGTACACTATGTCATACTTACAGAACCAAATTAATTTATTCCTAAGCAATCCAACCAAGCTCACTGAAGCCTGCTGTAATTTCTAGCTCTAGTTTTGCCTTCTAATAGTGCTCTCAGATCTCTCTTGAAAGCACAGAATGGGACAAGCTGGTAGGTAATACTGCATGTTACTTTCAAATCAACTTATACTTTCTCCTACCTTTTCCTGTTACTTTGACAAACAAAAATCAAAATGATACCACAGGATGGAATGGTAAAGACTATGTCTGCATAAAAGGCTCCCCCTCCACTCCTTTCACATATACTGCACTCTCTACATAAAGCAAACCAACAGCCTAAGAAAAGGCTGAAAGCCACACATCATAAGGGTTTCCTTGCAATTATCGTCTAACCCGATCACATGCAAGTGCCTCACGATATAGGCTGTATCCTTTAAGATGTCAGTCTGCAGAGACATCTACATGTGCAAGAGATTCAACTCGGAAGCCTTTATTCTGACAGATATCCTATATATGTAAGCTATGGGAAAGGGAATATTTTTTCCCCCATAACTGGAATGTACACATAAAAACTCTTTCCTTATGAAATAATTATCTCCTTGCTTCCTCTGTTCTTCAACACCTTTGAGGTGGGGAAGTATTCTGTCCATCTAGTCTATAAAAACCTAAGTTTGGTTGAAACCTTTAGAAAGAATGTATAAGAATTGACTGACTTCTATTCAGAAGTTCACTTGATTCAAATTACCAGCAAACCTTGCAGAGCAATAGAGTACCATAAATTGTTTGGGGGTTTTATATGAGAAATTTCCAAAAATACAAGAGATGTTACAGTGGAAGTTGAGGACAGAGCCTAACAGCACTCACTAGTGGAGTACAATCAGGTAAGCGTTGCTGCCCCCAGCTTTTTAATATGGCCATTCTTTCAAGTGAGCAAAGCCTGATCCTGCAAGTTCCCCCAGCATAAGTACAGAGTAACTCCACTCATTTAATTATCATTCTAGTAGACAAGTTCTTCACTAATATTTTTTGCACCAGAAAAAGTATATCCAATGATTCTCAAGTTGTACTATGGTACTTCCACTCTGGAGTCTTGTGTTTGCTCTTTTATTCCCAAAATACTTTAAATAGCTCATCAATGCAGTTATCTTCCATTGTATGATGATTGAGCCACATTATGAGATACACTTAGTATAAAATCGACTGCCAGCCAGAAATAGTTGACAGCAGTGAATTCTTCTAGATGTCAGATGCTTGAATTTAGGAATATTTTTGTTTTAACAAGTGCAAAATTATTTATGGAATGCAGGAATTATTTTGTTTTTCAGATATAAACAATGATAAAGGAAAAAAGACAGTAATATTATTTCTGAAGTCCAAATAACAAAATGAGAAAAAAAAGTTACGTAAGATTTGAGTCATATGTTCTGTGTCAAAGGATGTGGAAGAAGTTAATAGATTCAATTTCCCTTTGACAATACATGACAGAAAAATATTTTACTATAATTTCCTAATGATTATTTAATTCTAACAATTCAAAGAATGTTGGATTCCACTGCTTGTGTTAACAATAAGATAAATTACAACCAATTACATAAACAGAATCCTTTAAACAATATTTCCTCACTATTTAAGAGGTATGAAATCAAAAGACCCCACCCAAGAAAGATACATTCCTGTTGATTTTCTTAAAATATTTTTCTAAATATCTGTAGCCAAATAGCCTTTATTTCATGAACCAAACTAGCAATCTAAAGTATACCGATACTCAAGAAGCCTAAGTGCAGTACACTGAATTTCCAGAAATTAAGCACTCCACTAGCTTCAGGTCTGATCTATGTCAGAAGTGAAATTTGGCCTAGAGGTTACTATGCCTTACCTCTGCTGACCACTTGCCCAATACAGAATGATATTGTCATTAATGGTCAGACCAGCAGCCATACTCCTCCCTCCACTACCACATCACACACCAGAGATCCAAAGTGCCAGACAATGAGGGAGGAACAAGTCAATGCACTCACCCACCACAGGGGGCATGAAGAAGGGAGCAAACCAGGTGAAGAGCCAAACCACAGGAGATGGTAGCAGCCAGGCCACAAGCCCAGTTGTACCGTAGAGACTCAGAGACAGCTGCATGTTCTAGCCCTGCCATCCTGGGAACTCCACTTGCCATGAAAAGTCAGGGAGCTCTGCCAAAAACCAGAACCCTCACACAACACATACATGGGATAGACAGGTGCTCCAACCCCACTATAAGCAGAGTCAGCTCTCATAGCGGTGGCTTCTTGTCCCACCTCCAAGTTAATGTGGAAGGTGGGGGCACCTGGTGGTGATCTCCTAATGGGCTCCCACCCAAGGCTGGCCAGACCCTGGGTGAAAAGCAGTCAGAAGGGTCTTTCTTGCCTGGTTGTAGACATCATCCATACGCCAATCCTCATCCAAGTCTTGGGCTTTAAACCCCAGCACTTCAGCCTTGCAAGATTCCTCAGCCAGATGTTTGTGTAAGAGTTCAAAATAAACACAAATTTCCAATTATTCAGTTAAGACTGACCTGAAACTCTTTTGCCATGAAACCTTACATGTATTTTAGAACAATCTTCATCAAGAGGGCTACAGCTCTTTCACTAATTGATATGGCTAAAACAGACACACTCTTCCGTTCTCAGAACAGTTGCCCTCAGCACAGAGTATATTCCACTTTGACAATTTATGATAAGCAGTTGTCCAGACAGCTCCTCTTGGCACAATATTCCAATATTGTAACAGTCTTTCTGCCAAAAAGCCCTCCCCAGTTAGTCCTTTACACCTTCTCACCCATTACTGTACTTACTTCTTGCAGACAGTCACCCATCAAATAGCATCAGGTCCTGCACCGTGCCTTGGATGCTCTAGCCTTTTGTACTGCTGAGGGCCTTCCACGGTCAGCTCCAGAGCCTGCCTTCCTGTGCCAGCTCGGTGACCCAGCTGCCCTAAGGAGGAACAACCAACAGCAGGTTTGAACAAGCCCCAGTGAAACCCACAGAGCTACTGTGGGTGAAGTATTATGGGGGACAGTTTTCACCATGACAGGCAAGGTATGCCATCAACAGTATGCAGGTACTACATAGGCACCATTTAAAGCAAATAACTACAGCTACTATGAAAAATGTAATGTTGTCTTCTAGATAAAAAGAGTCTTTTCCACAGCTGATGTTCCAAGAAGAGCACTACTATATACAAAACTACACACAACACAGTTTTCATATAAAAATGTTAATAACTCAGAGTCACATAAAGAACTGACTTTGTTCATCCTGCAGAAATACTTTTTTTTCCCTTATGGGACTCATTCTACCATTATAATCATCAAGCTGCTCTGAAGACTTACCTCTACAAGCCAGCCTGTCACATCCTTACTTCTACAGGCAGGTATAACACCACTAGCAACGCAAAGGACGGCTTAGATACCATCTCCTTATTTCTCACTTCCCATTCACAGTTAAACCAAACACCTCTAAACTCTACCTGTACTACAACCATATTAACTCACTATTCAGCATAAACAGCTACTGTAGCTGCCATAGACACGCTGTAGTTACATGATTCACTAACCAAATGACTCATGCCTCTGCTCAAAGTTTCCTTGTGACAAAGGCTTGAGTTATACTTTATGTGACAAGATGGGGCCTGGCTCACTGGAATCAACTGCGTGCCTTCACAAAAATCATCAGAAAACTTACAGACTATAAAAGCAAAAAGTATCTTTTATATCTTTCAGCGTTCTGGTGAGTTAACATCACAGTAAACTTGCTATTTTCCTTACTCTAGCTACAAGAAACATCAAAGTTATCACCAGTATTAGTGACTCGCCTGCTTCTGCCACCAAACTCAAGGACGCATTTCCACACTTGCTTAGAACTCACTGTACAACCCACTGCCCGCCAGTCCCCTGGGCTCCTTACTGCATCTCACCCGTCACGCCCGAACCACTGAGGGCTCAGGACTATGGCCAGTACGGTCCAACACTTCACAAACGTTTCACGTGGTGCCAAAGACACTTAGGGCCCCTCTGCATTCCCTCTTTACCCTATTGAGTCAAGTCAGGCTCGCACACCGAGCCCAAAGTGGTGTGGCTTGGCTCGCACCTCACAGCCAGTCTGCCACACTTTTAGGAGAATTCATCGCTTCGGGAATCACGTTCTATTTATCTGACCCCACCGCAAGGCACGAACTCCCTCCAAGCGCTAACCACGGGGCCGCACTAGCGCCTGTACCCAGCCCAAGGCACGGGCAGTGCACCCAGCGGGCCCTACCGCCGCCTCCAGCAGAGAAATGACAACCAGACTGGGGCCCGGCCGGGCCCGGCCCGGCCCAGCCCAGCCCGGCCCA
>NW_008631716.1:0-6987 GCF_000691845.1 Merops nubicus
GAACAGCAGCCCGGGCCCTGCCCAACCAGGACAACTTGTTAGCTGTGAGAAGAATTAAACACCCATTTTGCTACAAACTCCTTTTGTGTAGTTACAGAGAGTGACAAGGTCTCCCCTGAGCCTACTTTTCTTCAGACTAAATAGCCCCAGTTCCCTCAGCTGCTTCTTGTAAGGCTTGTGCTCTAGGCCCTTCACCAGCTTCATTGCCCTTCTTTGGACACACTTTAGCACCTCAGTGTCTGTCTTGTATCGAAGTGCCCAAAACTGAACACAGTATTCAAGGTGTGGCCTTACTAGTGCCAACTTCAGGGAGAAATACAAGGGAAAATACAGGGGAAATACCTAAGTAAGGAATAGAGATACGCAAGGTTCTTTACAGTTGATATGAAGGAGAGATCCCAAAGGGATAAATTATGAAAGGAACTAAATAACCAAGTATGAAAGTATCTCTATGTATTTTAATTGTACTAGAAGTCTGGTCTTCTACACATCTAACTAAAATATTTAAAGGTAACATCCCTCTAATCTTTCATGGGAATATCTTTTTCATTTTATTCAGAACTATTCCTAAGCAAATTGCAGGACAAACAACAGGCTGCCTTTTAGTGAATGTCAAAGTCTTGTTTGCAGCTAAATGGGTACAGAAAACAGATGACTGTGATGAGCTACTGCTGTTTATACCATGTGATCCTTCTCTGTGGCAGAGTTCTTGACTGAGACTGTTTGCTTTCTTGTTTGCTGCAGCTCTATCAGCACTTAAAGGTGCATGCTCCTCTAATTCCTGTCAGATTTGAAAATGTCTAAAACACGAGAAATATTCTTTAAATACAAGTTTTATTTGATGCTGTTTAAACTAAGGTCACTGATTAAACTAGCATCCTTGGTTTAACTCTAGAATAAAATCTAATGGGAGGTATCTAATAGTCTAGTATTGACAGGGGAAAAAAAACCCACCTCTCTATATGTAATTTTTCTGACATGATTGACCTTATGTTTCACTCCATCCAGCAATGGCATAAGGATGAAGACAAAACCCAATGACAAAGCAGAATACACTTAATTACACTGCAAAAGAACAGATAACTCCATGAACTCCAACATGGGAAAGCACTCTCCTTGCAGATGTAGAGAACATCTGCACCATGGGACCCTGGAGTGATCAGCCTGGTCTGTGTTTTTCATAAGCAGCCAGCAGTCACTGCACTGTTACTGAATTTTTATGTTGTACTAGTACCTCAGGTCTCAGGGCAGGCTGGAAGGTCTTTATTTCGCTATTCAGGGATATAATGCCTGAATGTATATGACAATGAATATTTTAAGTGGACCAGCTGTAACAAATCTGGAAAGAAGATATGTATGAAGCTGAATGTTCAAAACCACAGTAGAGCAGAGCCCTGATCTTTGCAGAACCGCAGTGCAAGACAGGCCATAGTCATAACCTGGCAGAGGGGTGGGCCCAGTTAAGCTCTGTTTATGCTTAAATGGCTCCCCTGCAGCTAACCTGGTAACGGTGAAGTGGTTGCCCTTGTGGCAGTGACATCCAATCACCAGGTGCCACGGCAATTTCAGGCAGTCAGAAGCAGGAGTTCTGCATGTCCCCCATGAATGATGTGAAGCAGAGAGGTCATGCGTGTTGTCAGATATATCTGCAACTAAATGCGCTTTGGTATCCAAGCTTCATTAGTCTCCATTTTCTCAATTCACTTTCAAACTGCAACAAGTGCATGAAGTAGTAACAAGCACTTAATATCTAACAGAGCATATGGCAAAAGTTAATCCATGTAGCAGCAGGCAGCACGTCAACAGAAAAGAGAGATACCAATGAGCATATAAGCATGTATGTCAAAACAAAACATAAATTCCAAGAAAACCAAGATCTTAAAAACTTTTTGGCAGAAATAGCAGCTAATATCTGTTGGGCAGCTCTAATTTTCCTGACAATAGTTTTTTCTTGTCCAGATTTATGTCAATATCAATACTCATTAATTTGATAAATCTGTGATTTCCAGGCTGTTAAAATCAGATTGCATTGAAATAGAACATACTAGCTTATAGAAGAGTGTTAGTAAAGCACTGGAAACATTAATTGGCTTCTGTTACCCCATACTCCTGTGGATTCCCTCCCCACCCCCAGCCTCTTTCCAGCTTCTCCTTCAAAATATCCTTTGTCTGTTTTTTTCCCCTTGCTGTCTTTTATTTGTATTTTGTCCTTCAGAGATTAATTTTTTCTTCTCCCTGCCTTATCATCTCGACCTATACAATTTCTACCATGATGATGACTCACAAATCTATTTCTTCAACCTTGATTTCATTTTCATCCACTATTTCTTGACATATTATCTGGGTTGTCCTTATAATAGTCAAGACTCAGTATTTGAAAAGCTCAGGTTTTCTCTTTTTCCCAATCATACTCGATTTCCATCTTCCCTGTTCTACTCATACTAACAGATAGCCATTTGGTCTGTTACTCAGCCTCACTGCACTACAGTGATTATTATCCACTCCTTCCTCCTATTCAGCCTCCTTAAGGCTCATTTGGCTCTTTTGTTTTGCAACATACACTGGAAAATTCGTTCCTCCAGATAACCAAAGGTAAAAATGGAAGTGTTTCATGCTTCAGTGTCTGATGAGTCATAATGACAATATGCACTTTGAAGGGTTTTTTAGCTTATGCATGGTATTCTGTACATGATTAAATCTTTGATCTTTGTTTTTAAAAAGGAATAATGGGTAGCATACATGCTTATTGAATCACTGTCATTTTTAGAGTAGTTCTTGCTGAATCTCGATGGCTTATCTTGACTCAGATGTATCTTTTCATCAAATGTGTGATTTTATTTCGTCTCCCTCCCTGCCTGTCCATTCACAATTGTGACAAAAGCATTTTACTTAGAGGTATCAGGGACCCACCATTTTTTGATTTTTTTTTTTTTTTTTTTTTTTTTGTTTTGTTTTTTTTTTTTAGATGTCTGAGTCTTTTAGCAATTGCATATCACCTCCTAGGATGCATTCAGGTTTCATATGTTAGTACCAAAAAAAAAATTAAAAAAATAAAAAAAAATTAGGGGATTCAGGGATGATAAAGTGGACTAAGCCATTCTATGATTCTGTGATGATTCTATGACTGTAGAAAAATAACATTGCAAAGTTTCTTTTAGATTACAAGCTAGACAAAGTGTACTATGTCTTGATGATCTTTAGAAAGTAGACTTAGATTTTCAAAAGAATTTAATATTTCCAATCCAACAACTGCTGTCCAGTGCAGTTTTGCAGTATAATGTCTGGCTATTACATGTGTAGAACCAGGAACTAATTCCCATTGATCTCTATGACAGCTATCCTTCTTTGACCCTGCCACACTTGCAGTATCTACACTCTTTAAAATTTGTTTTGTTTTTCACAGCACTACTTAGATAGAAACCCTTTCTATAGTCTTCTTTTGACTTCTTGCTCCCTAATACACTGGAAGCAAATTACCCATTTCCCACTAAGGTTACCTGCTGTTTGCTGTATGGGATCAAGATGTTAACACTTACCTTTACTGTGTCAATGAAGTCAGCCTTTAGTGCTCTCTCATTAGCTTTTCAAAGATCTTTTTTATTTTCATCTATTGTTCACTAAAATATCTGTATATGTCCACTGAGACAGTTTATTATAATGTATAACAAAAAAGTTTGTTAAGAGACATGTAAAAACCTTGGCAACAGATGGGAAGTGGACCTAATAAGGCTATTACTAACCTAGATTAATACATGCTAAACAATGCTATGAAATTGGTTTTTTGTGTATTCAAAATAGTTGATCTGCTGTATCTTTTTGTATATTTGTTCTTTCAAAGGCCATAATTTTTCCAGGTATACTTAGAACAGCATGAAAACATGTACTTATGCCTATTTCTACTCACTATTCCTGTTGTTAATAATAGCCATAACAGCAACAGTAAAAAAACATGCAGTGACGTTATGAGCCTCATTGTTTTGTATGAGACAAAGTATGAAATAAGGTATCATTCACCTTCATACCTTTCAAATTTTGGTAGACCTGTAGTTTAGAAGAAGGAAAGTATGCAATTTAGCTTATAGGCAGAAAAACAAACAAACAAACAAACAAAAACATTCTTCAGAAAAATGTCATTACAACAACATTCACCTCAGCTTGAAACATGAGTGATTCACATTCTAGGATAAAATATTATAATACAGTTAAAAATATATAGAATATTAGGTGTTTCCTACTGTATAAAATTATGTTGAAAAATACTGTTAAGAGATGCATTTCTACTTGAAATGAAACATTTGTCATTTAAAATTAGGATGATAAAACAACTTAGTTTGATCATTTTATTTCCTGGAAGTATTCAAAATTTACATATTCCTGTAAAATACACTTTTTTATAAGATCTTTCATTATAAATGTTGATTATTGTGTAATCAGTAAGGTAGAAGATAATAATAATTTAAAAAATAAAAAATATAATTCAATAAAGTTTAGTATCAACTTAGATAAATAAATCAATTTGGAAAAAAACTTTATTTTGAGTTGACCATCTATATACATATCTGTCTCAGGAATGATGTTTTCTAGGTAAGTTTTGATGTAGAATCTGAGTGAAATTTAATACTTCAGTTAAACACACCATCAATATTGTACAGTGGTCATAGAGTCACAGTCCGAAGTAGCTCACCAGCTGCAAAATTAATTTTCAATCACAGGGTTGATATTGTTGAGCTCACCATCTCAAAACAGCAATTGTTAACACTATAGAACTGTGCTCTGAAACAAATTAGATAATTTCTTTCATCTAATCATTGTATGTACTGTAATTTTTTCACATAAACAATTACATGTGAAATATTTTAAGCAAGTTGATAATGAGAAAAAAATACATTTGCATGAACATCAATATGTAGACATAACATCATATATACATAAGTATGTATACATGTATTCTTTTGGTATTTTGAAGCTAGCATACAATGAAATGAAATTAAATTTCTCAGCCATTTCTGTTTATTATACTGTAGCTATCTTGGATTATTTTCTAGTTTTTACCCAGGTGCTGCGAGTTTAGCTAGGAAATTCTTATTTGATTCTTTCCTATTAAGTTGTGCAGCAAAGTGTGATATGAAAAAAGAAAAAAAGGAAAAAGAAAAAAAGGCCAGTCTATCAGGCTTGGCTATTGAAAAAGAAGGAGAAAGAAGAGGTTGCATTAGTGTGAGCTAGCAATTTACTTTCAAGGTAAATTGTATGCATTCAGAGCTGGAAATATTCCCATGAGACTGTCACCTCTGCAAACAGTGCAGTTCAGGCTGGTAGATTTCATGACATTATGCTGCATTCTATGCAGTCACATGCCAAAAATATATCATGCCTAATTAATTCAGTGCTTTGTAGATACAGTAATTTGGAAATGGTTATGACAACAGCCGCTGGCCAGGATATTCAGAAACACGTTTTTGTCAATATGGCTTGCAGAACTTGTCCCAAAAATAAGGTGGCAAGATGACATATGAGGAAATAACATATCTACAGGTGACCTTGAGCCTTTGTATTTTGCTTTTGAACACTTCTTTTCTACTTCAGAAGTATCATTCCTATTTTGTGTAACATTTTACAGCTATATTAATCTGTTTTAAGTAGCTGAAGAGCAAAGGAACTTGATGGAAATAGAGATTGTACCAGAACTTTGTGCTTCAGAAGATATTGTTTCACACGTGCATCTTGTGTGTCTTTTCTTGCTACCTTGAAATGTGTAGTCCCTTCCTTTCATGTTATCCCTGGGGGGAGTGGTGTGGTTTGTTGGTTGGTTGGCTGGTTGTTTTTTTGGAGGGCTTGTTTGTTTTTTTTTTTTTTGTAATTAGTTTTCTCTAAGTTTACCATGCGGTACCAAAGATTCATTTTTCTATTAGAATGAGAGGCCAAAAAAGGGAGCAGTGTACAAATGGCAACAAACAGCTAAGGAGAGGTGTGTGCCATACTGATGCAGAGGGATGAGGAATTGCATGAGAACATGGTAGTCTGGACTTTGTGGAGTTCAAGAAACATGAAGGAAACAACGTACCAAACAATTTTCTATCCCAAATCTCAACTGAAAATAAACTTACTTGAAAAAATGCAGAATGTGAACAAGGGTTTAGCTGTATGTGAGCTTCCTAATTCCAGAAAGCACACACCAGCAGTATTTTGCCAAATGTTAGAGAGTCACTTGCAAAGCAGGACCTTGAACATTTTGTATAGTCTGAACTGCTACAGGAAAGGACATCTTTGCAGTTTGCAGAATATATGACAAGCACAGGAAAGAAGATGTGAAATAAAAAGGATTTCCATGGCATCTACTTTAATTTCTTGTTAATTCATATCAATTAACACCATTGCTTCCTGAGAATACAAATTACTATAATTTGCTCATAAAGTAATATATTCCTTTGTGCATGGAGGATGTACCTCTGACTGCTCTGCATTCTATTATATATCCACTCTAACTTACAAACAAGACTTCATTTTGTCACCATTTCATTTGATGCAATGCCTCCTTTGCCTTTTGCTCTTGGAATTAGTCATTTGAAATCCTCCTTGGAATTGCATCTCTTGCTCTGCTGCACACTGTGCAAGAACACCTGTCTTGCCAAGAAAATAATAGTAGTCAAGGACAATTTTCAGGATTATGGGGGTCTGGCCAATTAGTATAAATTGAAAAAAAAAAATGCTAAAACCTCAAAAATTGTTTTAGCCATTTTGAAGAGATGTTTATACAAACAATACAGCTTGGAACCTTGATGACAAGTATCACATCTGATTTTTTTATTTTTTAATTTTTGATTTAGAGGACAAAACTTTCCAATGCTATTAATGAAGTAAATCTAAATATTTATCTCCTTTATTCATCTTTCTCATACTTTCTGAGGACACAGAAAGAATAGGAGGGAGCTTATATGAAATAGGAGCTGATAGGATTGTAATGTAATTGTTTTGCCTTATGGTTCAGCA
>NW_008631716.1:7018-23417 GCF_000691845.1 Merops nubicus
ATTTTAGAAAAGCAAGTACAGAGCTAAAAATGGCTTCTAATAAACACTGATATCTGAGCCAGTGCATTAGACATATGCTATGTTAACACTAACCTCGTGATAAATACAAAATATCTTTCGTTTTAAAAAGAACTTAATATTTTTTAAAAAATAAGCAAAAAGCAAAAAAAAAAAAAAAATGCTGGCTGATATTTTGCAAAGAAGAGCTGTCATGGCTTGAATTCCCATACCCATTTTAGCTCTGTCCAGTGGCTAAAATACAGTAATACACAAGGCATTCTACACTGGCCTCTTTTTTCCTCATCCTTTCAACCTGAGAAATACACAGATGAAAAGAAGAGCTTTGGAAAAATCACACTGATAGAGAAAACTTGTTTGTTTCAGGTACAAAATCACAATTAGCCAGTTCAGTGCATTATTTTTAGAATGAATGTGTATTCCTTGGTGATCATAATGTCCTACATATGCCATCAGTTCCAGATGGCTCCAAGTCTCCATCCTACCATCCTAGCCAGCAATATACCTCCAAGCCATCCAGCTTCAACCAGTCCAATGTATCTTCCTAGCAACACAAACAGCTGCAAACACGTTTCTTCTTTCCTGTTGTCTGCTTTAAACATAATTTTAAGTCAAGTTATAAAAGTTCTTTCTGTCATGGTTGTGGGACAGAGATAGGTAAAGCCAGAATCACAGAGACACAAAATAGTTGAGGCTAGAAGGGACTTCTGGAAGGTCATCTGGTCCAATCCTCCTTACTCACATAGGACTACCCAGAGCTGGGTGCCCAGGACCACATCGATACAGCTTTTTAATATCTTCAAGGATGAAGACTCCACAAATTTCCCAGGCAACATGTGGCAGTGCTTGGTGCTTCCTAATGCTTACACAGAACCTCTTGTGTTTCAGTTTCTGCCCTTGCTTCTGGTCCTGTCAGTAGACACCAGTGAAAAGGGCCTGACTCAGTCTTCTTGTATCCTCCTCCAGGCATTTATAGATGTTGAAGAGATCCTCTTGAGCCTGCTCTTTTTCTAGGCTAAACAGTCCCAGCTGTCTCAGATTTCCTACATAGGAGATAGGCTTCAGTCCCTTCATCATCTCTTTAGCCCTTTGTTGGACTCTCTCTATGTGTATTCTGTATTAAGGAGGCCAGAAGTGGACACAATACTCCATGTGTGGCCTCATCAGTTGAGATAGAACTGACCTTCTTTGCAACAGCTGTGCTCAGTCACATTCTACATTATTCTCTGAGCTTCATGGGCACATGGTCCTTGCCCATCTCCTCTGATCCTTATTCCATTTTAGGGGTTTATCCTGTGATTCACATTCTACCTCTAGGGGATTAGTCAGACCCAGGGGGTCCTTCTGGATTATAGCATGAGCTTCCAAAATATCAACCGATTTTCTCTTTTTTTCTGTCATCAGCCAGCTTGCAGAGGGTACATTCTGCCTCATCATCCAAATTATTAGTGAATATGTTAAATAAACTTGAGCCGGTATTGACTGCTGGGGTACACCACTAATCATTGGCCTCCAGCTAGACTCTGCACCACTGATCACTGCTCCCTGGGCCTGGCCATTCAACCAGTCTTCAGTCTATCTCACTTTCTGCTCATCCAGGCTGTACCTCAACAGGCTTTCTATGAGGATCATATGAGAGAAAGTGTTGAAAACCTTACTAACTCTAGGTAGACATTATCCACTGTTGTCCTCTCATCTATCAAGCCTGTCATGTCATTGTAGAAGACTATCAAGCTTGTCAGACATGACTTCCCTTTTGTGAGTCTGTGCTGGTTATAGACTAGTAGTGCTGGTTATATACTTAACAGAATCACAGAAAATTTAAGGTTGAAAAACATCTCTGGAGGTTATCCAGTCTGATGTCTGGTTCAAAGCCAGATTAGCTTCAAAATTGGATTAGGAACAGTTGGCTGATAGTTTTGCTCATCTGTGTTTAGAAAATATTCAAGGATGGAACTATTGCAAGACTTCATAGAAAATACTCTTGTGCTTAGCCATTCTTATTGTGAAGAACTGGAATTTCCTTTGTTACAGCTTGTGCATGTATTTTTGTGTTCTCCACACCTCTGTGGAAAGTTTAGCCCTTTGTACTATAATGCTCTAGGTGGTATGAGGTCATGATCAGGTTTCCTTTGAGCCTTCTTACATCCAGTTTAACCCAGTTCCCTCAGTGTCTCCTCATATGAAATGTGCTTCAGCTCCATAATCATCTTGTGTGGTGGTGGAGGGGGGGGCACAACCAGTGATAGCAGTCTGAGTGAGACATCACAAGTACCAAATAAAGATAATAATTCCCTTCCCTTGATCTGCAATGTAAGCTCTAGGGAATATAGCTCTGTAAGTGGTCAGTTTTCACCAGCAAAAGAATGCACTACTGATTCGTGTCTGACTCATACCCCACCAGGACATCCATGTTCTTTTTTGCAAAGACTGCTCCTTGAGTCAGCCCTCTGCTTGTACTGTTGCAAGTTATTCTGTCTTACTTGCAGGACTTGGATATTTTCTTTGCTTATTCAAGAAAAATGAAGGAAAATAAATCTGAAGCAACGGTAATGTAGACTGAAAAGTCAGGAAAAGTTAAAGACAAGTAAAATAACAAAAGAAAAGATAAGCTACTGAATATATGAGCTAATAAGAAGAGGGAATGAAAAATTAAAACCAGCTGTGATTATTTCAGGAGAGAAAAATGAATACTTGACTCTAGACTGCATTTCCTGTTCCTTTCAGGAACAGGAAAAAGGTGAGAAAACAAGGAAAAAAACTGAAAAAAAAAGAAGCCTTATTGCTCTTCTAGTTGAAAGAAAGTGGGAAAAGTTGGGAGAACTAATAAAGCATGGAGAAGTCATACTGCAAGAAAAGAAAAAGCTGAAGTGAAAGAATGGATAAATATAATTAGGAGGAAAAGGAAAAGCTTTAGGAAAATGTGGATTTGACATTCAGATTACTGATATAAGATGGATTTGACCTTTAAATTACAGAATTTATATTTCCATTATCTCTTTATCGTACTTATCTCTAACGGAAATTTTACATTTTAAAACACTTTGATCAATCCATCAAGTTGAACTATTAATGAATGGAAAGAAAAAAAAACCTCTCTACATTTGTTAAAAATGTGTTTTTTTCTGAATTCATACACTGTAACCATCAACAAGGAAATAACGTGGTGCTGGAGTTAGTCATGATTGTTTTTAAGGAACTACTTTGTGATATTTTTCAGAACAGCAATTTAGATTTTGGTCAATACAGTCCTTAATAAATTACACTGCACACATTCACAATCTTTTGTATCACATTTCATTAGTCCCAGTGTTGTGGATGATTTTTAGATTTTAAATGTATACATACATTATTTTTTCTTTACATATTTTTGCAAATGCAGAGATTAAGAATGTAGCCAGGTAAACGTCTTTATGCTTTTTCTCCTCTTAATTTTTCTAAATACTATAGAACATAAAAAAAAAAAACAAAAAAAACCAAAACAACAAAAAAAAACAAACAAAAAGAACCCCAAAAAAAAAAAAAAAAAAAACACCCTAGAAAATCCTTGGACATTTGGAGGAAAATAACTATGTTAAGATACATTATGGTTAAATATTCTGGCATTTACAGCAAGCAAGCTTATGAACCTCCCAGCCTTTAAGTTACAACCCAGCTTGAATTTACATTACCTTGAAGCATTTCTCAGACAACACAATACTAGTTCTATTCTTTGAGGGAGTGGGTTATAACAAAGAGTACACCCATGTAGCATTATACAATATTGTGTTTCATTCTGTCTAGGAGGATCTATAAAAGTTACTTATTTGAAAGAACATTGCACCATATTTAAATAACAGTTTAGTTTCAAAGATTGAACAGTTCTGAAAACTTGCTGGGAAAAACAAAGGTTGTCCAAGGTTACAACTAAGTTATTTTAGACTCAGTACCTGAACTGAAGCTTTGAAAGTTCACACTGCATATACATCAATAACTATAAGAACTAATCAATTTAATTTGTGTATCTTGGTTTCTTTGATTTAGATCCCAGGTCTTTCATTTTGCACTAAAAAAAAAAAAAAAAAAAAGTGTAAGTGAAAACCCAACCATTTTCCTGGTAGTTCTGCTTGAAAGCCCTGGTGGCTTGCTTTTCTTTTCAGCATAGTGGTGGGTTGACCTTGACTGGCTGTCAGATGCCCACTCAGCTGCTCTTTCACTCTTCATCCTCAACAGAACTGTGAGAGAAAACAAGGTTCAAAAGCTTGTTAGTTTAGATAAAGAGAGGAATATTGACTACCACATGGACAAAACAGATTTGGAGAAAATTAATTTAATTCATTGACAATATAATGTGTAGCATAGTAAGAAACAGAGACAAAAGTGAAATAACACCTTCCTCCCACCCTTTTTCTTTGCTCAAACTCACTCCTTTGTTTCCAGCCCCTCTAGTTCCTTCCCCACGATCTTCAGGGAAATAACTGCTCCACTTTGATACTCTCCAGGGACTGCAGAGGAATGCCTACAGCACTGCCTCCTGCTTCTCCTCCTTCTTCTCTGACCTTGGTGTCCACAGGGATCTTTCTCACATATTTTCCCCTGCCCCTCATTGCTGTGCAGTGTTTTGCCCTTTCTCAAATGTGTTTTCCCTGGACGTGCCACCATCGTGGTGAAAGGGCTCGAGCTTTGGTGGGTCCATTAGAGTTGGCTGAAATCAACTGTCCAGCATGGGGCAGCTCCAGCCTCTCCTGCCCCTGCAGCCTCCTCCCACCAACACCTGGACACCTGCACCAAATACAATCATCATATTTAAGTGAAAAAGTATCTTATTAAAATCTAAGACTAGAAAAAAAAAAAGAAAAAAAAAAGATAGGATGGCAAAACAGGACAACATTTGGATTACAGTCAAACGATCTCATTGATCTCCACAGATTAATCTCTTCTATACTTTGCAATTCTGTTAAAATAAACCTAATCCAATGATAGCCTTTGTAAAAGTACTCAATTAGAGGCTAATTAATCAACAATGGGAAAGGATAAGATACATTGCCTTTATCAGTAGCTATTTAAAAGTTAAAACAAAAACAACAAACAACAAACAAATACCGACAAACCCTAATCACACAGATTCCATATTTAGTTTTAGGAAAGAAAAAAAAAGAGTAAAAAAAAAGAAATTCAGATGACACACCTCAAAGCTGACCCTTCTTCTGTTGATGTTTATAAGGATGACGTTGATTAGCAAAGAATCTTACTAGCTGTCAGATGCCTAGCTAGGCTAAATATCTATTCTGCTGGCGTTATCAATTGAGAATGCAAGTTGCTTTGTTCATTTTTGTTCAACTGTAAAAATTTTGATATTACTATCTTCCATGTATTTAATTGTGCTGTTCTGATTAAAAGGGTGTGTTAGCCCCTGATCAAGCTTGTGAAATTTCTCCAAAGTAAAAATAAGAAATTTTATTAAATCTCCATACACAGAGTCTGACAAATACAAGTGTCAATTATTCCTTTCAGGTTTTTCATCAGCTCTTTTTCAGGTACTGACCTGTACTTTTGCTCAGACTGAATGCTAATGTTGTCATTTTTTAAAAAAAATATTTCTCGCTATCATGGCAAAAACATTTTAGGAAGTCAGATTTCAGTCTTTCAAAGCTTTAAACATTTTCTTTAGTGCAGAATGCAGCATTAGCAAACTTGAACTCCTTATGATTTTAAATCTTGTGACTTTAGACCTTGTGAATTTAGATTGCTCCTTATAGTAATAAGTGCTTATAATATTTTTTCTGTGGAACTCGCTTGTGGCTGGAAGAGATTTAAACATAATTTCCTTTCACAACTTATCCTTCATGAAAATGTTTACTGGTTGATCTTTTTTTAGGCTTTATATTTTATGCTATGTTTTATTGCAAGATACTGTTTAGTGCAATCTAAGTTTGAGATCATGTGGAACAACATGTATAAATTTCTGGTAAGAAGTCAATCTACGAATTTGATTGATAGAATGTATTTTTGGGAGCTCAACATTTCCTTTGCTTTTCTATTATTTTGTGTACTGTATGCAAAATAATAGACTATCTGATGCATTGAACAGTACACAGTTTCAGTGCAGTCCCTTCAGCTGAAAACTTTGGCAATGCTTGTTTTAAAATGTATCCAATAACAAGCTTATATTATCTAACTTTATGCAATGTTGGTTTAGTGTGTGCATGTGTCTAACATGATTCAATGTACTGCTTTTTTCCTTAATTCTGTTCTGGAGGTGCTGAATGTTTTACATAGGAAGCAACATAAATAAATACTGTGCCACTTTAGTTATTCTTTGCCTATATTAGGGGGGGAAAATAAGGCAATTTGATAAAATCTGCCTGGAGAGCTTCCAGTGATTAAAGCAAAAAGAATTTATAAAGAAACTAAATGAGATTTTTTAAGGAAACAAAACTAGGTTTTCATAATAGCATAAGAATTAAGATTTCACAGCATGATCCTGCTATACAAATGCCAAGAACTCTTCTGGATTATTAAAACACAGATGAACTTTTAAAAAGCTACAATGATCTATACACTACAAAAATGTTTTAAATGGAAAATAGAAAATTAAATTTTAAATTATTACTTAATGAACATCAAAGCTAAGGATGCAGCCAAGTTAAAAGATCTTGAGAGTTTATTACATCTGAAATAACCTACCAAGTAATTTCATTCTCAAAATCTGTAATTTGGGGAACTGTTCTTTGGAGAGCCTAAGCACAATTAAGCAGGTGAATAAGGACTCTGCATGCTGTTTTCCATCCCTCTTGGAGATGTATTGTAGGTCCATGTTGTTAACAAGGATAGAGAGTTTGTCCCTAGTAGTTTCCTCTTTCATATAGGCAGTTAAGAAGTAGATGAGGTGAGGCATGAGTCGTCCCCTACTGCAAAAGGGGTAGTAACTTGTTATTACTAAAGGTCATCAGAAAATTACACTTACTGTTAATCCCAGGGTTGCTCTATTTTATACTGTATAGATGCTTAAATGACCATATCACGCAGAATGTAAAAATAGACATGGCACCTGAAAGCTTTTAAATGAGGACTTTAACAGGCAGGGTATGCCTAAATGCATTAAGAACTAATGATATTCTTGAGTGAGATCAGTTGCCCACACATTAGGTGTCTAATATCATTCAAGTTGTTATAGAGCTGGTGACCTGGACACAAGAGTGGCAGGTATGACAGGCGATCTAAGGGATGCCCTTCTAGTATGACAGGCAGA
Organism: Merops nubicus; assembly: GCF_000691845.1. Classification (NCBI taxonomy): domain Eukaryota; kingdom Metazoa; phylum Chordata; class Aves; order Coraciiformes; family Meropidae; genus Merops; species Merops nubicus. Next base: position 14,268 of record NW_008631716.1, read on the forward strand.
AACCTGGAGCATCTGAAATAGCAGTTGGCTACAGTTTCAGGCAACTAAATATTAATCGTAGTCAATAGAACTAGTGATGTCCAGTTCCACCTAATACTGACTTTTACATTTGGCAGCTCTTTGAGTGTCATTGTCTGTAAGGCTGATTCTACAAGAAAGGCTGGAAGGAGAATCTGAGGAACTGCAGGCTGATCTATTCTTTGTGTCTCTTGCCAAGTTCAGCTCCAAATGCACCTTGGTCTCCCTGACCCCATCCTTACACAACCAGGAAACATGCCTATACTCTTCCCAGGATACCTGCTTTGAGATAGGTTACTTATTTAAAATAGATTTTCTGTAACGACAATATTTGTGGTATATTAGGTAAAGAAACGAGGTTTTAGAAAACTAATAATATGACTTTATGGAAGGTAACAAAGCCAGAGGCAATACAGTTTTTATGAAGTCACAAACATGCTACCTGCAGGAGCCCCTTAAGCAAGTGTTGCTGGTATATTGGATGTCAATGTCAAGGCCCTGGCAGCAGGGAGACAGCAGGGACAGTCTCTGTGAGAATAGACCAGAGGCTGCTGTCACGACCTGGGCACAGCTGGTTCTGGCAAGTTCCAGTCAGCTTCAAAGGACACGCTGCAAGACACTTGTGACATCAACAATCAGGAACCAGGGGGGAAAAAAAAGGTCGAAACGCTTAATGGACGTGTGGAGTGAGAGAGAAAAAGTGTGAGACGCCCCTGTGGACACCAAGATTGGAGAAGAAGGAGATGTAGGAGGTGCTCCAGGTGCCAAAGCACAGATTTCTCTGCAGCCTGTGGAGGAGTCCATGGTGGAGCAAGTATCCATGCTGTAGCCTGTGGAGACCCCCACACCAGAGAAATGGAAAAGTATGAGGAAAAAAGAGTGGCAGAGACAAACTGTTATGGTGTTATATGAGTTGACCAAGGTCCCCATCCTCCATCCCACTCTGCTTCTCCTGGGGGAGGAGGTAGAAGCATCTGTAAAGAGCGACTGAAATTGAACCTAGAAAGGAGGTGGAGGGAAGACTTTTTTTTTTTCCTTCTTTGTTTCTAACTGTGCACATGTATTACAATTGATAGTAAGTTAAAACATTTTTTTCCGTAAGCTGGGTCTCTTTTGCTCATGACAGCAAGTGGTAGGCGGTCTCCCTGTCTCTATCTCAATGCACAAGCACCTTAATTTTATTTTCTCCCCCTGTACTGTTGAGAAGGGGGAGTGAGAGACTGGCTTGGTGTGTGTCAGGCAGCCAGCCAAGGTTAAACAACCACAGCTGGCTTCAGTATTTGAGTCACATATTTCCAATGGACTGTACACATTTTACAAGCTAGAAGTACTTTGGTTTTCTTACTTTTAGTTACTTGAAACATTATGTATTATTTATTATTATACAATAATAATTACTTTCTTTGGTATCTACTGATTTAGCAACAATAGTTTTTGACATATGGTCTTTGTTTTGGTTGACTTTTTTGTTTGTTTCTTTTATAGTTTCAACAAGATCTACAAAACATTCTTAAAAAAACATACTTTAAAGAGAAATATGACCTAATTGGGTTATTTGAGACTAAAACTAAGTGAAAACTAGGATACAAAAATGTTAGGAGAGACAGTGTACAGACAGAGAATTCATATTTCACAGAGAAAAAAGAAAGTACGTCACGTGTCTTTCAACTTTGCGTGCTATTCACAGGAATTTAAGATTAGAGATAATGTTTGGGTACATATCCTGTAATACCCTGTCACTGAAAATGATCAGTACATTTCAGAAAGGACCTGGAACACTTGGAACAAATACAGGACAAAGTTTCCTTTGGAGAGTCCTTATTTAGTGTTATCTATCCTCTTTAGCGCTGTTATTCAAAAATTCTACAGACACATTAGGGTAGCTGTATCAGAAAGGCTGAGACGTGAATGGATATTTATGGACTATCATACATAGTCATATTATGACAATATAGGAAATTATTCTTTATAAGAGACTACATTCATGACACAATCACATGCTTAGCTTTATTATACAGATGCCAAAGCAATTTCTTTCTTCATTATTCCAGGCTCCTTTATGATCTAGTGTATAAGTGTGTGAAGACATTTCATTCAGTTCTCCTTCCTCCACACATAAACCACATGTTTTTTTTAAAAAGAGCTTTTGGACATGGGAAGAGTGAATCTTTTTCATTTTTTGCACTTTATTTCCATAAACAATTTCTTTTCCTTTTAAGATCAGGTACTGTCTCTCTTTTACCTGAAAAGACTAGGAGGATTACAAAAAAAATGGTGAAACCTAGTATGGGCAAAGTATTTCACCACCCATTAAAGCCTGAGGCATGGAATACACTAAAAGTATAGAATATTACTTAGAACTAAAAAATTGTGCCTTAAAAATAATTCTGATAGAAACAGAAGAGAACTCTGATAGAAACAGAAACAAACTCTGCTTTTAAATTTCATATGAAAACAATTCTGTAAAACATTTCTACTTTCAGATGATTAATTGCCTCTAGGGTTAGGTATTATAAAAAAAAAAAAACAATAATAACAACAACAACGACAACCCCAAAACAATTCCATTTTGAATTTTTAGATTTCATTAGTTAAAATCATGGTATGCAAAATATTTTAATATGATTTGTATAAGGTTCAAATTACTAAAAACTTATTATTTGATTTAACTGAGGACCTTTGCATATTTTGATCCAGGAGAAGTATGCAATATGTAGTCAAAGTAAATAAGCAAGTGGTGGAATCAAAATCTGCTGCATTCTAAATTATTTGTTATCAACGTAATGGCTCCAGATTTTTTTTCTTGTTTAGTGTAAATTGAGTCATCAATGAAGAATTATGTACTTGCCAGTATTGCTGTTTAGCTACATGCCATGGACATAGAAACTGATATATAGAGAGTTTACCTGTCTTAATCTTCCACCCAACAAGAAATACACCACTGTTGGAGTCAAAATTCTGAGACTTTTAACCAGTAGTCATTCAAAATGGCAACACTGTGTTTTTCTTCAAAATAGTCTTGGTATAAGCCTGTGAAGGTGGTGCAGCAGCTAATCTTGGAAACTACCTTAAGGCACATGAAGGACAGGAAAAGCATCAGGAGTGGCCAGCAAGGCTTCACCCAGGGGGAAGTTATGCCTGTCCAACTTAATAAACTTCTATGATTAAGTGACTCTTAGTGTATGAGGAAGGAGCAGTGGACATTGTCTACCTGTGCTTCCATTAGGCCTGAGACATTGTCTCCCATAAAATCTGCATGGACAAGCCGTTGAAGTCTGGGCTAGATGGCTGGACAGTGAGGTGTGTTCAAAACTGGTTGAATAGCTGGGCCCAAAGACCTGTCTGGACATCCTTGATCCTTCCCTATAGAGAAAGTGCATTGTACAGTAAGTCATTTTATCTATTCCTAAAAAAAAATAAAATTAAAAAATCATGTTTGTTTGTTTTTGTTTTTGTTTTTGTTTTGTTTGTTTGTTTTTTAAATTATTTATTTGCTAAACTCTGATTTTAAGTATCACTTCTTTTATGGTCTTTATCTCTCAGAAACGTAAAACAAAGCAAAAGAAAAAAGCCCTTGAAGTTTAGTCCTGGAACATAGCCTTTGCAAGACAACAGAAAGTGATGAATAGACCATTCTACATCCCATTCTCTCTGAATTAGTACCTTAAAACTTATTTTTAAAGCATTTTTAGCAAAACCATCTATTTCTGTATGGCATAATTATTTATCAGGTGAGATGGCTTGTTTTGATAAAAGCTTCACATTTTCTGCAAAAACCACTAGTGAAGTATTAGGCAAACTGAAACTCTCAGGCACAGAAAGATGTTCCCTTGAGGTTGATTATTCAGCTTCCAGTATATGTCATTCTAAAGAACAGCAGATACATCTTCCAAATTCAATTATGGAGAGGCAACACCATCATTTCCTCTTAATACAACAGTTTATCTTGTATTGTGATGATCAGGAAAGCTAGTCCTAATGAGCAAAATGTCAAGCATATGGGGGTAGAGAAGATAGCTGAAATGTCTCATCAGGTCAAGATAGGAAGCAATCCAGCCCAGGAAAATTAAACAGCAAGTGATTGTTGCTTGCAAAGACTGAGTTCATCTGTGCACACATTAGATTTATTGTTTTAATTTACTTTTAAGTACAAATATAACTTCTTGGGTTTTAATTAATCACTTTTCTTTAATAAATCTGTCATGATTGTGTGTTCATCTCATAATAATTTCAGAAGTAATCCTACAGCCTAGGGAAAACCCAGCTAAATAATTTGTAATGTACTTAAAACATATATGCAATAATATTTTAGTATTTGATCATAGCATTTGCCTTGAATGAAGGTATGCAAAAGCTACCACATCTTTCCCAGACATTATTATGGCAACATATGTGACTATGTAAAGCCATATGCTATTTGAAGTAGCAAATATTAAGTAAAATGATTGCTGTTTGCAGAACAGGGATGAAGTGGTTGGAATCCAGCTATTTAAGAATTAGCCATAATAATCTAAAGTTCAGTAACAGTTATAAGCTTTATTGTTCTCTGATCTGCTGTGATCAGAGGACAATTAAAAAACAACAACAACAACAACCCCACACAGTATTGTATTGTACTGCCTATACAGCTTTATGCAGCGGTTAAGAGTGTGGCAAGAAATGTGGGGTTTTCTCTACAGAACAACATCTGTAAAGTTTTATAAATGTTCTTGTTCTGTAGACAAATAAAACAAAGACTTCTGAATTGTCTTACAACGAACAAGACACTAGACTAATTGTCCTGGTTTGGGGTAAAACAGAACTAATGCTGTTCAGTGATTTTACTTTTCAGCTAAAGCTCTTCTAACTGCATTTTCTGAAGTGCATATTTTCACAGCTGATAGTAGTCAACTGAATAAAGGTTTTCCTGAACCTCTTGTCCTAACTTTAATCACTCACTTCCTCATTTTGGACCACGGAGAATGATAAAAGAATCAATATCCTGATAGCATTTCTGATACTTCTGGTAACTGCTTCTGATAGTATGATGTGTGTTCATAGTGGGTAAAGGGTACTGAGGCACTCATCTGAAAGGGTGTGCTGCCATTCAGCGAGACTTGGGCGATCTGGAGGGGTGGGTGGCGGAGAACCTAATGAAGTTCAACAAGGATGAGTGTAGAGGCTTGTACCTGGGGAGGAATAACCCCAGACCCAAGGATGAGTTAGGGGTAAACCTGCTGGAAAGCAGCTCCACAGAGAAGGACCTAAGCGTCCTGGTGGACAACAAGGTAGCCATGAGCCAGCAGTGTGCTCTTGTGGCCAAGAAGGTGCATTAGGAAGAATGTGACCAGCAGGTCAAGGGAGGTTCTCCTCCTCCTGTTTTCTGCCCTGGTGAGGCCATATATGGAGTATTGTCTCCAGTTCTGGGCTCCACTGTTCAGGAGAGACAGGGAACTACTGGAGAGAGTCCAGTGGGGGGCTACAAAGGGGACTGGAAGATCTCTCTTATGGGGAAAGGCTGAGAGAGCTGGGTCTTCAGAGCCTGAAGAAGAGCAGACTGAGCTGGGATCTTATCAATGCTGATCATCAAATATCTGAAGGGTGGGTGTCAAGAGAATGGGGATGGTCTCTTTTCAGTTGTGCCCAGTGATAGGACAACAGACAACGAGCACAAACTAGAACAGTAGAATTTCCACCTAAACATAATGAGAAACTACTGTACTGTGAGGGTGACAGAGCAACTGGAACACTCTGTCCAGAGAGGTTGTGGGGCCTCCTTCTCTGGAGACTTTCAAAACTCTCCCAGACACATTCCTGTGTAGCCTATTCTAGGCAAACCAACTTTAGAAGGGTGGTTGGACTAAATGATCCACAGAGGTCCCTTCCAATCCCTACCATTCTGTGTTTCTGTGATTCTTTTCTGAAGGTTAGGAGGAGAGGAAGTAGGTGGAAGAGCTGAGTCTTGCTCTTTCCAGAAGCAAGCCTTTTATTATTATGGAATAAATACATTGCTCTAGCTTTGTATTGAGTTTTCTGTCTCATGACTGAGAGTCCATCCATCAAGGTATGAACCAAATTAGTTATTTTGCAACCTGGTGGTGCAAGTATTTACAAAAAAAAAAAAAAAAAAGGGAATCCACTTTAAAAAGCTGAAAAGCTTTCCCTTCCCCCCCCCCCCTTTTTTTTTTTTCAGTGAGTTGGAATTCAAATTAGGTAGGAAGAAATAAATATATCCAGGTTTAATTTTGATTTTAGTGAGGAATTTTGGATCTTAGACTTTGCTCAGGCATTTAGCAAAGTGACTTCAAGTCTCCTCAGTTATTGAATTTTAAGACAAAATAGGCTGAGGTTTTTTGAAGAGTTTTTGTTCCTGTTTTAATTAACAGTTCTACCCTGAAGCTAAAATTACAAAAGCCCCTGAAATTTCACTGAGATACCAGTTCTCCTATGAGGAAATCTTCTTGTCACTGTTTCCTGAATAAAATTTCAAATTAAGGCAAGCACCAAATTGAAGCTCAGAAAGCTGATCTAGACAGAAGTGATCGGGAATACTGTTTCTCCCAGAATGTTTCCCACTAACTCACGTGAAGATCAACATAAGCATCCACAGCAATTATCGCAGTTTCAAGAAACTTTATATTTTATCCATCTTGAAAGTGTGGGTAATTTATAGATGCAATGGAGTTTCTAACATCTAGTACGTTTGCAAAGATTATTTCCCATTGAAGGGAACATGAATCAAAAACTCTAGTCACGTTCCCATGGTGCTTGGATTCAGCTGAATTCTTGTAAGAGACAAGGTGTGAGCATTAATATTTTTTTCTTTTTTAATACTCAGATTAAAAGTTCTTGGGTACTAAAGAAGCAGCAGCCCCAAGTCCTTGAAAATTTTCTTTCTTATGACTTAGATCCGAGCTGTGGAGGCTATAAATTTTAAAGATACTACAGGAAAATAGAAAACCCAATGAAGTTAAAAAAATCATTTAAAAAATCAAAAAGTTTATGGAAAGGATAGCATACTCCTGCTACTTATCATAGTTTATTTTGTACCTTGAATGAGATTATAAATGCAGCAAAAGAATTTTCTGAACTTTGTATGTTATTTATTCAGTTTTCATGCCTGGAATGCTCAATTCTTTATTCTCCTATTGTGTCTTAGTCTTTTATTGTTCATATCTAGAGAATAAACACATCACTACTATCAGAATCCAAGCTGCGGAATGGATAAGCCAGAAACTGAAAAATCTTTAATGTTCATTTTCCTTATGTAAAGTTGCTAAGGAAAATGTCTAAAGCACCTCACTTCAATTTGTGCATAGGAAGTCAGAGACAGATATCATTGTGGTGCCGAGGGGAAGGTCATGTTAGAAGTGCACAGCCTAATTTAGAGCTGAAGGCCATCACACATCTGGACTTATTGGAGTTTTGGAGGGGAATGATGGAGTGCATTTCAGGCTGCAAGCATTGTAGTAGGGACAGTTCTTTTTCTGATAAAAACCTAATAAAAGGTTGTAAATCTATAGTGCCATTCTCTCTTGTTCTCTCTAACTTGTCCTTCTTCCAATTTTCCTTCTTTCTCCTAGCAAACATTGATGCAGGATACTTTTCTTTTAATAAAAAACAGCAGAAAAGAGGGGGGGAAAAAAAAAAGCAAATATAAATTCAAATTCATATAGAACCCTCAGTGTTTGGACCTGATCTCACTCCTATACTTTTTTTCTTTTTAACAGAAGTGACTCTAAGTCTGGCATAATTAAACACCCTCCTTGGTTAAGTAAATGCAAAGCATCAGAGGAAGTGTGAAAAGAAAGCAAGAGAGCTTCAGTGTGTTTTGTTGTCCTTTAACGAATTTCAGGAGCTTACATATTGTGTATGCACACAACAGAAACATCTTTCATGATTTCTACTCATAAATACTAAATAGAATTCAGTAAGAAGAAATGGGTAATTATTAAACAAGTCAATATATACATATTCCTATTCCAAATGTTATAAGGTATGTGGTTTTTTGTTCTTCTGAGGTAACCTATTTTTATAATATCTTGACATCTTGTTGCAACTTGATATAATTATTCTAATTAAACATAACACCAGATGAAGAGCTTACTAAACAATATAGATGAAGCAATATGGTTTTGTTTTGATTTTTTTTTTCCTGGTTTCTTCTTTCTTTTTCTTTCAAGGACACTTGTATAAGAACTGTATCTCTTTCTACTTATTAGGGAGAATTTTAAAAGGTTATAATCTTCCTTAGATTTAGTGCTCGTATAACTACAGTATAGACAATACTGATAGTCCTTATCTACTGCATAGGTTAATGCTGCAGAGGGATGTATGAGTGATTTTTTTCATAACACAGGCTACTGATTATGCAGCTTCTTTCATCAACATAGTGACTGGATATACCTTATTTTGTGTATGTGTTTTTTAATATGTATGAATTTGTATCTACATCAATAGGAAAACATTTACTTGTGCTAGGACTTTGGTGAATCTATTTTGATAAATTATGTGGAGACAAGAATCAGATGAAGAAAAGACACTATAAAAAATCAAAAACCTTGAGTAAGCTTTCCAGCTCTGCCTATAAAATTGTTGATATGTATGTGGATGGCTTTTGCCTTTAGTAGAAAGAGCTTCACAATAACAGGCCCAGACTATACTGTTACCATTAATGTCTTTTACAGAAGCAGATCTATGTAGCTGTTAAATTTTGACGAAGGGTGCTTTTGTGTTTGATAGGAAACTATGAAGGTTTATATATTAAAGGGCTAATATTTACACAAATGGCCTATTTGAGAAAATGTATTGTGGAGATGTTATTCCACTGTGTTCCTATAAAAACAAGGGGAAAACAAACAAACAAACAAAAAAACCCCACTAAATAAAAAAAAAACTTCCCAAAACAAAAGAAGTTATACATTATCTCATATACTTAAATAATTAAAGATTAAAACAAAATGGAAGTTTTGGAAAATCATTAGCATTCTCTCACCATAAATATGTATTCCGTATTGTTGTGTGGATCAATGCAGTACTGGGCAGTAAACTGGTGCACTGCATACAAAATAGAAGCTGATACAATAAAACTTTACTGAGTATATACATGCACAGTAAGCAATCTTTGTGCTATGCTGGACCTTGTTCTTACCA
>NW_008631717.1:0-4473 GCF_000691845.1 Merops nubicus
CCCCGCACATCCCTCCGCGGCGTTCAAAGCCAGAAGCGGCCGCCTTGCGCTTAGCACCCTCGACACTGAAAATAACGAGTTAACCGAGGAACGTAGGAGGGACGTAGAGAAGAGTTGGGGTGCAGAAGTGCTGTACAAAAGATTTCTGTGTACATGGCTGAGAGCGTGTAGTCTTAAAGTGAAATGCAAAACTTAAGCGTTTCCAGCATGGCAACTGGATTGTGATTCAAGGCATTTTCTGTGTAACGCAGAAATACAATAGTTCAAGGAGGATTTTCTGCCTCAAATCCGTAGTTTCCCTGGATTCTTTTAATCCAGTACCCAAATTACACTTTTTCAGCCCTTTTTTTCTTGGGAATAGCTGCCTCGTTTGTCTCCTCAGTTTCTACCTTTATGCCCTGATAGCTAGGAAATTGAGTTTAATCTCTGAAATTACGATACCAGTAAGATCCTGTTGAAATTTAGCACTTATTTCTTTAGATTTGCATCCTTACTTTTCAGAACGTTTTCAGAAACGTTTGGAACAGTTAGTGTGGGAATGTGTACAAAAGCTGTTTCATTGTAGCTGCGTATACTTCAAAATATCAGGATTTGAAGAGATTTACACTTTTCAACAGTGGAAGTGCACTGACAGACACTGACTTTCACTTTCAAGGAAATAACTGTCCTGAGCCATAGCTAATTTAGAAAGAAAAAAAAAAAAAATAAATCTCTAATTCGATATTGTACAGGTGCATATGGATTTATTTCTCCCCCCCACTATTTGACAGTCGTTTTTCATTTTAATTAAAATCTGAGCTTAGCACATATTTGACTACAGAAAACAACTGCTCTTTTCAGCTTTTTTTTTTTATTTATTTCTCAGCTGCACCATTCCCATATTTTACAATTACATAAAGGTGGGTGTGGCTAAAATGAAAGCAGTAAGCTTTTTGATACTGATCTATCTACTTTCAATATAGAGTGTATGTTAAGTAGTTTTTCCTTTCTTATATTTGATGTACTCGTTATTTTGAGATAATTGGGGGGGAAAAAATCATGTAGTTTAAACAGACCCTTGTAGAACTGCTTGCATTTTTCACCTTAGTTAAAGCGTCAAACATTAACTGGGATTACTTGGCCCTGGAAAAGTTACATTTGGAGGAAACACCTAATGAATTTAAAGATCTAAACATCTCTATATTATATCGATAAGTGAAAGTTGAAGTTTTCTGCTTAACAGAATATTGCTTAGATACACCATGTTGCATAGTGTGGGGGATTATTTTTTTTATATTTTTTTAAATTTTTTTTTTTAAATTTTATTTTCAGTGTAATCCTTTATCTTGGTTCTTAGGAAAGACATCCAAATTAGCTTCACTTGCCTTTTTTTTTTTGTTTTTTTTTCCCCTCCTCTTAAACCCACAAAGTTGTTCTGAAAGTCTCCAAGAGGTACTCTTTCATTTTATAGATACAAATCTGCTGAAGCTTGGAGTACTCTGAGATTTTTAAGTTTTGAAAAGAACAGTAGTTTGAAAGTGTGGCTGTATCTGTGTGGCTTTTTCATGTGTCTCACATAGGAAGCTTGCTGTAGTAGCATTTTAAAGGTAGCTGTATATACGATAACAAGGTGTCGTGGGGTTCATCTTCTGTTTGCTTGGTTGTTTGGGGTTTTTGCTTAGCTTCTGGAATTCTGAACTTCTTACTATTCCATCCAAAATGTAATGTTGTGGAAGGAATTTTGCTGTTAAGTTGCAGTCTGTATTTCCTTAATTGTCCCTGTGGCTAATGAGTCAGGTTCTGCAGTAAGTACAAGTGGAACTACACACACACACACTACTTGTCTGTGTACACCCTGCCTGTGAACACTAGGGAAGGTGCACACCTCATCCATCTTGAATGTCAAAAGCCATTCTAACAGGTGTATCAATGCTTTTCTGTAACACTTTTACTCATGTACCAGCACAGGACCAATCTTGACATAAAAAGTAGCCACGTAACACTTAGAATTTCTTTTATAGGACCTGTGGTTTGTTATTTGCTTTGGGAAGCAATTAACTGCTGAATATTCAAGGGAGAACTGAGAAGCTTATCACTATATTCTACAAATATGCTGCAGGTATTCTGTTTTGTAGATCCTGTCACCCACCCACACCCAAAGGCCCCTTGCAAGTCATCCTAGTCATTTACATTCATTACAAACTGTCAGGGGTAGAGCATCTTGGACTAGTTTTGGCTGCCTGTGAAAGAAATAGGGAGTGAAATTGTAGGCTTTTATACACAAACAGAAAAATATTTTTATGAAGAAGTTTTTAAAACTAAAAATAACATGAAGTACACCAGTAAGTGTTCTCTACAGATTTTATTTTTTTTTTTAATATATTATTACAAGTTCTAAACTCTTAACATCTAATACTGGAACCCGATCTCAAAAATTATGATCCCTTAATACTTGGAAAATTTTGTTTGAACAGGCTGCCCAAATTATTCTTGTACATGGTCCCCTGTGACTTTGCTCACAGCCATTTTTTTTTTTTTTAATAGAACTAGTAATGTATTTTAAAGATAGAAAAAAAAATATTCATATGCCCCACAAGTGAGACTGGGCCATCAACAGAGTGGAGATGTGTAGCCACAGATTTCCAGTAACTTTTTTTTTATTCAGTGAAAATGTTGCTTTACAATTTTGTTTTGTGCCTTATTGGCAGGAGTTCTGGACAATTTCAGAAATGGTTAGAGTGAGCTAGGTATAAAAATTTCTGCCCATGTTTTATAGGGTGTAAAGCAATGTCTTTACTGATTAGGGGGTGTTTAACCCTTTACTGTAAGTTCTTAAAACACTTTAATAAAGAAACTTTGGGCTATATCTAATCACTAGGCACTTGATACTGCCACAACTGAGGAATAGTTTTGATCTTAGCTTCGTATGCTAGAGTGAGAACTCCAGCAGGCTTGCATGAATATTAGAGGAGGGTAGCAGAGCTTCAGCTCTAGTGCAGCTAATACTCCAAGTTGGGCAATTTTTTACTCCAGTATTTGCAACTAATAATATTTTAGTCCATCATTAAAAAAAAATAGGTTCTCTTCACAGAAAACACTGGCTTATAAGTTTATATAATTCTGAACTCTTCTCCATATCGTGGTATTGAACAATTGCTAGTGTACAAGGATGACCTTCCACACACCCACCTCTATTATTACACACACACAACAGCAGAAAATATAAATGATGTACATTTAGCTTTTATTTTATTAAAAGCTTCTTGAGATGTCTTCTAAACCTGAAGATAGTCTTGTGATACTGCTTGAAATTGAAAAGCAGCAGTGCCTTTCAGGGATCGTTATTGCTGTCTAAAGGAAGCCACTGTTAGAAATAGGACCCCCCCCACCCCGTGACTGTTTAGTTTGTTTTCAAACGTTGCAATGGGTCTGTCCACAGTAAATAGATTAATAATAAACTTTTCAACATTGAATCTAGTTGCAACTCATGATTTTATTTAGCATAAACTAAAATTCACTTGAAAATCTGGCCTGAGTAAAAGATAATTACACATCGAATAGGGCTTAGGCTTGTATTTTCATTTTAAATAGATTTATGTAAGTCCAGTTTCAATCTTATCTCTAACAATGTTAAATCTCAGTGTAAGTGCTGGGGGGGGCAGAATTTTCAGAAGAACTTTCGTGTTTCTGGTTTCTTAAGAACAGAAACTTCTTTTGAAAAGGTGAAGATGATGTGTGGAATACATGAAAATAAAGACAAATTCCTTTTTCTTGTTAAAGCAGGGTGCTTATTATAGTTCCAGAGCTTTGAGGAGGGTTTTACTATTTTCTGGAATACACTTAAAGCATAAAGAACAAATTTGTGGAAATATTTGTAAACAGGTGACCTGTTCTAGACATCTGCCACTCATTTGTTAGGCATAAGATGTGTCTTGTCATGGTATGTACTGTGAAAAAATCAAAATAAGTAAAAATTAATTTCAGAATTTGGCTGTGTGAGTGGATTGTTTTGTCCAGGAGATCTTTGGCTATAGTTCCTACCTCTGTCAAGTTATACTTTGTTCTTACCTCATCATAACTAACTAATCTCATGGCTTTTTTTTTTTTTAAATTGTTATCTCTGAGTGTGTTTTAGGGCTGTAAAATTTCCGTGCTATGTTTTAAAGTGATATTTGTAGGCTACATTTTAATAAAAGCAACAATGGCGCTGCCTTGAAGAGCAAAAATAATTAAAGCTCCTCCTTAAAGAAAAGCACTGGAAGTTAAATACTTAATAGTCAACAGCATATTTTAGGAAATACAACAGCAGTAATCACACATCCCTCAAGTACTTACCTGTTTTGCTTTTTTGAGCAGGGAGGAGAGGTTAAGGGTAGGAAGAAGGGAGAACAACACCCCCCTTCCCCCCCCCCCCCCCCCCCCGGCCCCCCCAAGCAGCCTGTTCACGTGTCTGAGAGCACTGTGCTTGCCCTCCAGCCGTTCTGCACCGGTCTG
>NW_008631717.1:4718-24038 GCF_000691845.1 Merops nubicus
CTTACTTTCATCTTAAAATGCTGCAGGAAGAATGAAAGCAGAAACATGCTAATCTGATTTGTTTCAGGAGGCTTCTGATAATAAAGAGGCATATCACAGGTGTTCCTAATCAAGGCAGTTTGGTTTAAAAAAAAAAAAAATGAGTATTTTTAAAATGAGGCTTTCCTGTAACATAGACAATGCGGGGGTCAAGCCGCTGACCTCCTTTCATCTTAAAATGCTGCAGGAAGAATGAAAGCAGAAACATGCTAATCTGATTTGTTTCAGGAGGCTTCTGATAATAAAGAGGCATATCACAGGTGTTCCTAATCAAGGCAGTTTGGTTTAAAAAAAAAAAAAATGAGTATTTTTAAAATGAGGCTTTCCTGTAACATAGACAATGCGGGGGTCAAGCCGCTGACCTCCATCGATGTTTGGGGCTCAACCATGAAACTGTGGGTGTTGGAAATATGTTCTAATACATGACATTTTTATTGCAGGTTTCGACCTTTCAATAGAGAGCTGATTTTGGAGAGCAGCTTTACTCCTGTGATTGAAAAACTCTCTCTGGAAGGTTAATGGAGCATGAGCATGGTATACATTATATGAACATTTCTCTTCTTACAGATGTTCTTTATTTTTAAAAATTGATCCAGTAATATAACTTAGATTATTCAAAAGAGGCTGGTTCTGCTGGGTCTGCTTAAGATTTTTTTTGGTTGTTAATTCTTCTTTACACTCCATCTGTAAAATTACAAAAGACTAAGTAAAAGTCCAAGCACAAGCTGTACTCGGAAATGAAGTGGCCAAAAATATGTGTAAAAAAACTGAGTTTACAACAGCCTTGATCATTTGAGAAATATAAATTCTCCATATAGTATTATTCTTATATTCTTGCCTTAGGACTTAGTCCAACTGAAATGCTGAAAATGAAGTATGGATGATACAGTTTTTATTTTTAATTTTTTTTTTTTTCCCTGGGAGAGTGTGTTAAAGAATAAAATAGTGAGATAGCTGAGTGCATTTCAATGAACTGTGCAAAATTTGGTTTTAAAGACAGTAATTAACTAGCTACCTGACAAGCAAAGAAGCAGAAAACAGGAAAAAAAAATTGTCACCAGAGCTCTTTACCTGTACCAGAATAGTCAGAAATGTTATTTAGTTTAATCTGCTTGTTGGTAAATAGATATTATGTAGTAAAACAGTGAACATTTAAGAATAATTAATATGAACTGTTCTACACTCATATTGCAAGTCCTGCTTTGCACTAGAAGTACTAATTTGGCTGAAACTGAGAAATCCATTCAAAGTAATCATAACCTATCTACTCCTATATGAATAATCTTAACTAACCATTTACATAAACAATTGAAATTAAAATAGTAACTGCTCTTGGATTGAGTAAATTTGTTTAACTACTAAATGGAGCAGTAAAAACAGTGAGACTTTATCTTCAGCAAAATACAGTACAGTACAACAAATTTTGTGGACATGTTGTGACTTTAGCAATTCCAGCTTTCAGCTGGAATCCAGTTTTTATCCTTCATCAAATCTCTCTCTCTTCAAGAGTACTTTTTTTAAAAGTGGGAATTAATCATACCATAAAATCAGAGAATTTTGAAAAACTGAAATTTTAGATTATCCCAGTAATTGGTAATTTACACCAAGCAAGCCCAGTGAGGTGTAAATTTCATATTTCCTCATTGTTGTAACTACTTGCTAGTGTAACTGAAGAATTGCTGACTTTTAGCAGTAAAACACCTCCTGTTATAAAAGTATTTGAGGCAGACATGTTCTGAATATAATTTTTGTGTCATACTGTGATTTTAAGGTATTTAAGACCTCCTGTGGAAAATTAGCAGCTGAGAAACAAAACTTTGAATACAAAAAGTATAGGAAGTGAAACAACTTTATATAAGCTCTGCAGTTTGTGATTAGCAAGTAGCTGATTCTTTAATTTTTAATCTTTTCTCTCTTTCTGTGATTAAAAATCACAGTGAAAGTATTTTTATTAATGCTATAACAGTGTTTGGGTAACATGCCTAATATGCTCTCAAATAAATAAATATTTCAGTCTGTCCAGAAACCCTGCCCTGAGTGTACTGTATTTCTGGTTGGGCTTTGTTGTTTGTGAGGGTTTTTTTTGCCCCAAACCCCTTTTTTCTTCTAGTTCTCTTAGGAGTAAAAGGATTTCACAGAACACTTTGAATTTTTTTCTTATTTTTTCTTCTTTTTTTTTTTTTTTTCCTCCTGTACAAAAGCAATTACATTCTTGTTAATGAAAATCAGGATTATATTGCAAGGCAAAGGTATCTAAGGCTCCCTTGTGACATATTTAGAAGGTGAAAGTTTGATGGAGTGTTCCTTGGTCTGACACAAGTTCAGAGTATTTCTCATAGATTCTTATTCAGCAAAAAAAAAAAAAATATGGTTCCTAGTTCACAACTGTAAATCAAAGGGATTTTTACATTTAGGGCCTAATTCTGCAAACTTTCAAATACACAAGTAGTCTTAATGACTCACTGCCATGCATAAGGATTTGCAGAATCATGTTATCATTAGATGCAAACTTTATTTCCTTTAATGAATAAAAGATATTAAAGTATTTTGAACTTTGAAACAAGTCTAAATTTTTTTTTATAAAGTCCAGGGAGGAGAGTTTTGCAGTAATACAGTAGTTGAGTTTTACTCATTTCCAAGCTCAAATATCTTTGAAGGGTGCTGCAGTTGTCAGTTATCATTAAGAGTCCACTTTCTAAGTGTTGATTTGCTTTAGAACATTTTTTTTGCTGAAATTTGCCTGGTATAGATTTTTTTTTTCCTAGAACTGTTGTGTGTTTGGTAGTTGGCATGGCTATTTCAGGAGCCCAAGAGTAGGTGAAACGTTCAACAGAGATGTGGGGTGCATTTGTTTTATTTCCTTACTCCCAGGCTCTGCTGTTGTGGCTCTAATTTAGCCAAACTACCTTTTCTTTTGTTGGAAGTTGAGCCTGAAGCAAGGGCTGCAGTGCTGGCCCCTTAAAAACTGTTGGTGTGGCTCTTGCAAATTGTACGCTTGACTTCGTAAAGTGTTTTGCAATATCTCATTGTAATGAAGCTGAAGAGATAACAACGTACAGGCTCCCTTGCTGGAGTGCTGCTCCTCGTGTGGAACTCCTCACAGCCCCTCTCACCCCTCCTGCTGCAGGTACACACTTGAGGCTCTGCAGACCCTGTTGGCTGAATCACAATGTGAAAGCTGTCAATGCATCTGGGCTCTCTTTAAGGACTTCTCTTGCTTTTCCAAGGCAACTCAAATAATTTTCCTGAAAGAGATACCCAGCTGTAGATGCAACCCATGGCTAGTTATTAGAAAAATCAACCATTGTTTGAAACCCTGTGATATCTTAGGCATGGCTGGTGTAAGTTTTGAAATCTGAAACAACAGAATTTTCTGGATTTTGTTAGTTTAAACTAGACCCAGCACTAAGGTTATTTTCAAATGGAGTTTTGTGTACTCTTAGCTTTAAATAGACATTAACTTTTATTATTAGATTAGGAATTCAATGAAACATGTGTATATGAAGGATTTAAGACTGCTGGACTTACACCTCATTTTTCCTTGTCTGTTGATAAAATGGTCTTGCGAGGCAATAGGAAAAGAAAAACACAGGACATACAAATTATTCAGGAAAAATAGTTAAAACAGGCTAATTGGGATATTTAAATGCTTGTTTTTCTCACTCAGATGCAAATATATGAAAGTAAGGTGTTGCCCCTTTTAAAATTATTTTTAATTTTAGATGTTTGTTTACTTCAATAAAAAACTTAAGTAGAAATTTATATAAAGCTATACATTGAAGCTGCAGATGGGGAAATGAGGAATGTAACCAGAGTTCTTCAGTGCTCAGCTACTGTATTGATGGCTCATTAATCCACCTTGGTTTAGATTTCATATTAGTGTGTGAACAGGAAAGGGGCATGTATGAAGATGCAATTGCTGAGTAGTGTGAGTAAACCACTGTTTCTAGCTTTATTAATTTTGAATTTGTTTTAAGTACTTGGATATTTACAATATTATTTTTCTCTGAGTTTGGGACAGTTTTTTTTTTTTTCAGAGAACAAGTTTTTTCCTGTTACATTCTAAATTTCTACAGCAACATTTTGAGGAAATTAGTGATTTTGAACAAAAGGTAATACAAAGATAATGTATTCAAAGGAAGAAATAAGCATTTTTTAATTATTTGTAGTGTATTTAAATCTTAGTAGTGGGCAAATATCACTAAAATATTTACACCTTTCCATTAACCCATTAAATTTTAAGAGCTTGCTTTTTACTTCCTCTTTCTATCCTGTGGGATTTTTTTATTTTCTGAGGTTTACTGGTTTTTTTTTAAGCCTCCAGCCCAAAGATTTTCATAATTTTATCCATCCACTTCTTAGTTAATATAGTGATTTTTTTAAATTTTTTTTTAAATTCCCCCTCACCTCACAGAAGGAAATGGATTTAAGTATTAATATGAAAGTTAACAAAAAAAATTTGAGAGTGTTGTAATTATGAAGATGATTATGAACTTCCCAACTTTAACTGATAGCTTTCTACTTCAAAATAGATAAGAGCATAAGTCACTTTTAGGTTTAGACAGGGCTTCCAGTGGATCTGATAAAACATTTGCTGTAGAATTTCTGTCATGTTTTGGAGCGGAATTTTCTCTCTGCAGAATGGGTAGATCCTGTGGTCTGAAGTGTTAGCACTTTAGTAATTCTGAAAACACTTTGCTTCCTCCTGATACAAGCTAGTCCATATTTTAGTCAAGATCAAGAATTAGAAAAGGAGGATGTTCCAGCTATTGTGGAATGTTTCAGTGGCTCTTATGAGAAAATCTATTTCTAAATCAAAAACTATATTCAAAAGTCTCTTGCAGAACAGTTCTCTATTGATAGAGTCATGCTCATGTCAGTATCTTACACAGGGAAAAATAAAAAATCTCTATCAAAAAGAATGGGTAGATACTAATTACCCAATTCCCATGCTTCCCAAAACCTAGAAGATTGTTCTCAGGAGGAGGGAGAATGATGCTTCTGATGCCAAGCACAGGAGCAACAGTCAAATGTGGATTTTTCTTCCACTGTTTTGTCACCTAACTCTATGTTTCAGTTCTTGGGCAGAGTAAGTATTAGCTAGGGATTGTAGTTGTATATGACCAGACTATTTTTTTAAACAAAGGGTCATGTGCTCTTCTTTAATGCTGTGTGATATGCAAGTGTTATTAATATGTTCTCTATACTTTAAGTCCTAAATTTACAGCCTCTATAATCAATTCAA
Organism: Merops nubicus; assembly: GCF_000691845.1. Taxonomy (NCBI): domain Eukaryota; kingdom Metazoa; phylum Chordata; class Aves; order Coraciiformes; family Meropidae; genus Merops; species Merops nubicus. The sequence goes on from NW_008631717.1 coordinate 10,003, forward strand.
GAGCAGATAAAATATGGATTGAAATAAAGTGGCAGGAAAATGCTTGCACTTTTCTTTCTGGAATTACCAGGTTTAAAATCTTGATCTTCATTTGCATGGTACCTGTTTTGCATCCAGGTTTAGAGTGTAACTAGGAGACTCTTGAATTAGCAGTGAGAGAGTAATTCCTTCCAGGGTATTAGTACTGCTAGGCTGGGCTCTGTTTTTACACCAGCAGCTCCTCAATTTTCACTGAGGTTTTGATCCTGGCTATGTCACTAATTACAGTGAATTTGGCTGTGAATACTAAGTGTTTCTGTCAGAAATTGAGATTTTTGTGAAACTGCATAAGAAACTAATGGAACTGTAAAATACAAGAATGTTCATAAGTTATCTCTTAATATAATTGATTTTTTTTTTAATGCTATTTAGGTATACTCATTTATTCCTGCAGTTTTGGTGTGTAATACTTAATTTGTCAACCTCCCAGCCTTCTCACCTCAAAATGATCATTCAAAACGGTGCTCCAATTTTTGTTTGTTTAATTTTTAGTTTAATATAACTTATGTTGCTGACCCACTTTCCATTATAGAAAAACCTGAAGAGAATTTGTCTTTGAGGTAGGAATTCATGAAAGCTGACACTAGAGGGCAATTCAAAGCAGCAGCTTGCCCCAGAACGGTTGTGGCCTTCTGTTGGAAAAGAGGGAGCCCGTGGAGCCTTTCCCAGAGTGTCCCCAGGCAAAGGCTGGTCGTTGTGTCCCTCTGAAATAATTTCTTGAACTCACTTTTCATGTCCCTGAGTGCTCCACAGAATGAGGAGGAAGCTAAACCCCTTCTTGTGCTTGGCTGAATTGGAAGTTAAGAAACATCTTCCACAGTATCTTACCTCACTCACTCTTGCCACTGTCAAAAAAGGCATTAACTTACTCAGTGGTGGGGCTTGTTTTGAAATTGCTCTCAGATGCTACATTGATCCCTTCATCTGAAAGATGCTGGGGTTTGGAAGGTAAGGTATCATTGCACTGGAACTTCAATGCCTTCTGTTAAGTATCAAAGAAAATGGAATATATGGTGAGTAAAATGCAGTCTTAGAAAATGCTGCAAAGTTATGCAAATTAGTAAGACAGTATAAATCATTCACTTCATTAAAAAAAACCCAAACCATATCACAAACAGGATAAGGCATCAGACAAAAACTTTTTGCCCACAATTTTATCAAGGGGAAATACAATATGGAACATAAAAAATACTTAGTTGAAGTAAGATGCACAATCAGGTGCTGTATTTAATATTTAACTGAGGAGAAGAGATCATCTGTGTATATTGTGCACAATTTAAGCAATTTATATGTGTATTACATGATAAAATACAGTTTTCACAGTCCCAATGTTCATTATAGATTTACAGAACATCCTGAACGCTTGTAGTTAATAACCTGTAGTGCAAATTATGATGTCATGGTTCTTGAAAAGCACTCAAGAGTTCTTGTTTTAGCAATTCACATTCTCTCATTTTGAAACATATGCACCCAGCTATGTAAATGCTTGTGCCACAATACAAATTTCAACCCTTTCAGCACAGTCTGGGGGGGGGAGTGTTTGTACCTATCTCTATATCTAATTTTATATACATATATATCATGTTTTTATATATTTGATGTGTACTTCTATAAAAACAGCTAATCTAAGATTAATCATGATCATTCCAACTCTCCTAGTTTTTCCAAGTAGTATTATCTGTGCATTCTTTTGCACAACTTACTGTAAATGTCTAAAACTTATTCTTGCTTTAACTGCTCTTGGTTTTGTTTTGGTTTTTTAATATAGAATTCTTACTTATAGTCAATCTGGCACAAACCAATAGAAATAGTACAATGCACAGTTACAGTAAACATTTACACCTGTTTTCTGCAGGTCTGATCAGCCACTCCAGTGCAGTTTGAAAATGTGTAATCTGATGGCAATGATGTGCCCAACCTTAAGGTGCTGGAGCCTTTGGAAGAGAGGTTATGTCCTCACACAGTACAGCCCAACAATGACTGACCTTGATGAATCTGTGAAAGAAGAAAACAGTTTTCTCATTCCTTAATTTGCAAATTAAAAAAAGAAAAAAAAAAAGTTAAATTTAACCCACTGAAATTGTCAGATTCTCTGGGCTTTAGGGGAGGTTTGGGGTTGGGGAGGGCATACTGAGGAATTAGATGATAATTTTATGCAGTGATAAAGAGGTCTTAATCAGACACGTGGACTCTAATGAGATTGTGAATATTTATACCAAATTGTCCTTGTTTAATTCCTGTGTATTTTCTCAGCTACCATGGAATAAACAATAAGTAGGTGATATGACTAGGAATCTGCACCCCAAAAGTGTTAAGGACACTTTGAAACTTCTGCTGCAGTGACTGATTAAATAATGGAGTTGTAGAGATACAGCCCTAACCCTTGACACAGATCTAGCTGAATACTCAAGTTCTTAAACCAAACACACACGTAAGCTTTCAAGGAACTGAATCCTTAGTCCTCACCTGCTTTGGCAAGTCAGACTGCCAATTTGAGAATAACCATTTTTATGGCAACATGACTCTTGTCTCCTTTGTTTTTTTTCTTTGGGGCTTGATTTTTTCCCAAAATCAGAGATAAATCACATTGTTAACATGAAGATGGTCTTCAGAATTTTATTTTAACAAAGCCAGCACAAATGTGTAAGTAGCAGCAATGTGCAGACCAATATTGGTCTGTTCTCTCTTTAAGCAGGTGGTTTCATGTGGCAGGCTGGAAGAGAGACTCTTTTTCTTCCCAGCTTTTGACAAAAAGATGACGCATATGACTCAGAATTAGAAGGGGAAATCTGCCAGTTTGCATCAGTTCCTTAACTTGTGGGCTGCTATTCACCACACGGAAAATCAGTATACTCTCACAGTGCTGCCTGAGAGATGAGGAGTAATCATGCCTTTCAGAAAGTGTAGGATGCTTGGAGTAGGCCTTTCAGATGTTACACTAGGCTTTTTTTTTTAATAATAAGATATTTTTCGATTGTATTAAATTTTTAGGAAGGAAAAGAAAAACAAATAGTGTTGTTAAATGCTACGTTTAATGTTTAGAATGGGAATTGGGCATATTATAGCAAAATGCAGTGTAAAAGCAAAGGAATCTGCTTCCTTTTGAAAATAGAACACTTCTGTTTTGCTGGCACTGAAACCCCATTTCAATCTACACAGTCGGAAGGTAAGTTTTAGATTTATTTTTTTTTTTTTAATTCTACATACCTGAATCTCCAGTTCTAGCTTTTAAGAAAGCTAGTAGGACTTTTAAAAAAAAAAATTAAAAAAATAGTACCTTTGAGAGTAGAAGCCATCTGCTTTGAAGGGGAAAATAATTACTTGAAATAAGGAAGATCTGGTTTTCAAAATGTCCTGCTTTAGACCTGCTAAAAAAGGTAATGCACAACTTCAATTTCAATTCTTTCATATAGGTCTGAATTATGATGGAGAGAGACTTCTTGCAATATTGATATTTGATTAAAGAAAGTACTGTTAACTAGCTTTTTATTTAAAAAGTCAAATGCTAATTGTTCTGATGTTAATGTCTTCTTTTCGTGGATATGTACTGGACAGTTTGATAGTGCTGAGTACAATTTTGATGCTTTTTTTTACTACTAGTGTGCTTTAGATATTGGATTATAAATGTTTTTCTTAATATATTAACTTCTAGTTAATTTGGCATGGTTTTACTTTAAGCTTGTTAGTGAAATATTGAAAATCTAGCTTAATATAAAGCCATACAAGGCACCCAGCATCCTTATCTTTTTTTTTTTCTATTTTTTTTTCTTTTTTTTTAGTGGATAAAGTTCTGTTCATTTGGCAAAACTATTGTTGCTGTTTTGAAAAAGCATATCCTAAGTGAAGTTCATTTTTTAGCTGGAAAAATGAACCTCACAGCCTAGCAGTCTGTGTCAGCCTTAGAAAGCACCATTTTATTTTACATTAGTTCAGTTTTGGGAGTAGTGGGTCTCACTGCTGAGGAAGAGGGGAACCAACCCATAAACACTTTTGAAAGGGAGTGTGTGTGTCTGTGTGTTAGATGAGATCTCTTCTATGACTGTTTCACAGAGGAGTGGAGGGAAGGCTAAAACAGCCTTCTGAGTTGTTGTTCCTGCATATTTTCTCAGCTACCACTGAATAAACAACCATCCAAGTAGATAATATGATGAGGAATCTGCACCCCAAAGGAGTTAAGGACACTTAAAGTTCTGCTGAAGTGGCTTAATTAAATAATGAAGCTGTAGAAATAAAGCTAAGGATTGGGGAAGTTAAGTAATTACAAAGGAGGTGTTCCTCTGCTGTTAACTAGTGAATTCCCTTCACAGCTGAGTTGATGTCTTGTAAGAGTTCAGTCTCACCTTTCCTAAGTCATACAGTTGTCTGGCATTTTATAGAAGTCATGTAGAGATGATGTCAAGAAAAAGACAAATTTACTGTCTGAGCCAGACAGCAGGCTTACAAAAAGCAACTTCTTTCAGGACACGAAAAGCTCTTTGTTCTGTGGCCTTGGTCTTTTTGTGCTTTGACCCTTATTTTATAGCATTGTCACTCTGACCCTAAATCTTCAGAAGCAGACACGCAGCAAATTTAGCCCTTTACAAGCAGGGCTGCCTTCTGAGCCACGGGCCTGGTTTTTGTCTTTAGGCATTAGAGTTCCATACAATGCTGTGATGTAACAAAATCAAAATGTAAGATTTGTGGGTTTGTGTAGTACAAGTAGTACTATTTATGCATTAGGCCTTTTTTTTTTTTTAATACATTGCTATATTACTGTCCTGTGATTTATTATTATTTTTTTCAGATAAGATAACAACTAGAAAGGCAGTCAGGTTAACACTGACTAATGTTTTTTCTGCTTTGCCAGCAGTATTTTGGAAGCTGATCCTGTGCAGGGACCACTCGGGTTCCAGCAAAAGAAAAAGCTACTTGAGTATTAAGTATTGTGTTGAGGACTAGAAATACTTTGCTGTACATTATAGAGTTTAGAAGGTTTAAACAACACCACCTGCATGGTTTGCTTTCATAAGAGTGGATGCCAGCTTAGGAGAGCACAGAATTTTATATAAGGCCTGTGGCTGCTTCCTGGGCTAAATTGAGTATATCTTAAATAAAAATAACTTTTTTTAAAAAAAAATATTCCTTAAGAAAGCTAGAAATTAATGAAAAGGACAGAAAACTAATAGTTAGCTAACATGATTAGAATTTATTTTTTTTTTTAAATCTAAAGCTATTCTTTTAAGAGGACAACCTGTTTCCTGATCTTAATAACTTTCCATTACATAACTGGTTTGTATTGTATGGATGTTGTCTGGAGAAAGATTGTTCATTTTATTTAACAGCAAGGACTCTATATAATTCAGGTTTTGTAAACTTAAGCTGTTATCATAGGGTAATCTCTTCTGAAGGTAGTAGTGAAATGATCTAAGCAGAACTTGGAGAGAAAAAAAACCAAATTTGTCCCTTTTTTTTAAATCTGAAAAGATGTTATGAATTTTTTTAAAATACTAATCTATAAATTGAAGTTGCATTCTGAAATAGGCATGGCTTGCTTTTTGGTAGATCCACTGGACTGAGTATTAATATTTTTTGTTGTGATAAAACTGGGGGGGAAAGAATATTTTAATGACCACTATAATGAAATATAAAACTTGCTTTGTAGAACTTAGAAAATAGGTTCTTCATTTTTCTTAATTTTGTATGTGTTTTTCGAAGCAGAAAGAATGCTAGTAGAGATTGAAAGTGCTCACACAGTTTTCTCCCTGTGTGCATGGAGAGACAGATTTTTAAAGGTAGTGTGCAAGCTGTACCAGTGCAGTGGAGGGATCTGGAAGGCTTTTCTGAAATGCAGCTTTTACAAACTCTGGTAGAACCCAGAGCCTGTTACACTTTACAAGTTCCCTGTAAAATATTTCGTATAGCAATCTAGTTAATGCATCAGCATCTGACAAAACACTCTTTAGAAGCTGGGAAAAGAGGTAGGAGGAGTTAAGTCTTACTCAATTTTATTTTTAGGCTAGAGTTGATGGTAAAATATACTGATAATATACTAAAATATACCTTGATAATATTTGTGTGCTATGTCAGCTTCCCTTAGTTCTGCTTTTTTTAAACCAGCAAGCTATAAAAACTGTTTGACATCCTGTACTTAAGTCAGAACTGACTCCCTTTAGTTTCTTGCCTTCCACTTAAATCCACTGTATTTTGGTTGCTCTTCACCCCAGTAGAAGCATCAATATTGCAGTAGCAAATGACTGCCTTCACTTTGGGTTGGTTTTGTGACAGGGTGTGTGAGTCAGGTTGGTATGAGCAGTGGTTGGAGTGCTGAGGTGAAGTAAAAAGGTTGTAAAACTGAATTTGATGCTGACAGACCATAACTGCACTTCCAGACTTCCAGGTATTTTTATACCCCTGAATTTCTTAATGGTTTTACATCATAGTTTTTATTTTTAGCTGGCTTTGTTATTTTCTGTTTCTCTCATGCAGTATTTCTGCAGCTGGTGTAAATATGTTTGTGCATGGTCCTTGGAGAGATGCTGGACACATGATATAGATTCTCCAAGTTTAGTAACAGTAGATTTCAGTAATCAGCAGTTATCTGCTTAACTTTCATTATTGATATTTTACACTGTAAACAACTTCTGTAGTTCCCCCAGTCTTCTGCTGTGGTTACACAGGCAAATTGTTGACAAGATCAGGAAATAGTTAACAGACAAACCTTTTTTTTTTTGTCACAGTTCCTGTGCTCGACATGAGCATCGATCTGGAATTGTGGTTGTAAATTATGGTGGTTATCTCTGTTCAAATGTTCATCTTTGTGTTCAGAAAATTATCCAAAGGATTATTCATGGCTTTTTAACACAAATTGATAGTAGTCTTAGAAATATTCAACTGCTTGGTGAAAGGTATGGGAAAATCTGTTGTACATGGAGAATATGTGTAAGCTTGATCCTGAGTGATTGTTCCTTTTTTTGAGGTGAAATGGGGATAATTTGTTGCTGGATTACAGTTATGTATTTTTAAAACAATTTTTTAAAAAAAATTAAGAAACCACCCAACCCTAGCACAGAGTTACTAGGTGAGAAACATTGTGTCTTAAAGCTGCAGGCTTAAACATAAATTCAAAAATCTTACTGTTACTTCAGAGGAACAGCAATTAAGGTGTATAGTTTATTCCCCTAATTCTTCTCAATCTAGGACCACAGAGTAGCCTGAATTAAGTTGACTGAATTAACTGGATATCATAGATTATACCTGAACAAAAAATATTAACAACAGCAGCCAAAAGTACACTGATACCTTCAAAGTAATACTTAGAAAATATCCAGCTGAATTATTTTACCTTTTTAAAATGTGTATCACTTTAAAGACTGCTGACATTAAGAATTAAGGGGAAAGAGGGTTCTTTAACAAAAGCAACCAGAAGGCAGGAAAAGAATATACTTCTAAATATAAGCTTTAAGAATGAGCAAGAGTTACAAATTCCAGTGTGTTTGCTGTATAAATATTACAGTGTTGAGTAAGCATATGACAAAAATAAAGTGAAACTACTATTGTTTAAACTGGTGGGGGCAGGGGGTGGGTGGGAAGTAAACATTTATTATTAAGGTACAGCTACATACACTTCTAGATCTTAAAATTTTTCTGTTTGAGAATAAAAAAGTGTATTTAGATTTTTTTCATGGTGAAGTGAGCTTATCTCTAATTCTGTCTTTTGTCCAGATTAATTGCATTTGCAACAAGAGTTGAACTGTCAGTGTGTGTTCAGATTGAATGGTTTATTAGAGGAACTGAGCTGTGAGCTTTGAGGGGAGAGTTTTGCAAATTCACCAGCAGCTGTCAAAAAAAGCCATCACTGTGAAAGATCCTCTACTGTAGAGGCAAGTCACTCTTCTCCTGGAATGCACAGAACAGAACACACTTGCCAAGGCTGCCCCACTTTGTGCTGTGCCATCTGAGTGCAAACCCTGTCTCGATTCTAGCTTAAACTAAACAGCTCAGCTGGGAAAACTGGGATATGGAGAAGTGCTTTCTGATGTCTGTGCCACAGGGCAGAGGAGCACTAGTGGGCAAATAATGTAATGCTTTAGACTGTGGAAAACGAAGGCTCTTTCAGTTTCTTTTCACCTTCAGATTTCTACATTTAAACTGAAATAAGATTGGGAAAGTGTCTCAATGAACAGTGAAGCACCAGCCCTGCTTTCCTGTGGGATCTGTGTTGCTTTGCATTAGTAAGTAGCACAAGCAATGGAATATGGTTTTGTGTAAATGGTGTAACACTGTCACTGAGGAAGGTGTTTTGGGCAAGAAATATCAAGGGAGTGCTTTTGTTGTGTGAGCAAAAGGCACAGGGTAAATGTTTGATCTTGTGTCATGGTCTTGGGCAATATACAGTATTTAACAGAAGGGCTCTGATATGTTTTATTCCATATCACTGAACTGTCAGGTTGCTGGCTAGTGGCACCTTTCTGGATATAATATGTTACATAGAATTTAAGAAGCCTATTAGGAGTTATAGTAGCATTTAAGGAGCTTGTTAGGAGTTACAGTAGCCAGAAATTGACTGGTAGCTAGTTTTCATGGGGTCAGAAAGAGATTGAATTTGGCTTTGTGTTGTCAGAAGCTCTAAGACAGAAGGATAGAGGTGGGAGAAGCACTTTTAACAGCATGACTACATAAGTTTTATGACCAGAACACAGAAGTACAACATCTTGTGCAGACACTCCTGGGTTTCAGTAGATTTCTGGCCTAGCTGTCAGTACAGGTTTTTATCTAGGGCTTCTTTCTTTCATCCTTTTCTTGTCCTTCAAACCCTACAGTGCCTTCAGGTTTGTGTGAAAGCTTGCTTATTCTCCTTACAGATAGGATATATTTTGAATAGCAACACAGGAAATGTTATAGTCATGTTGTGTTTCGTGGGGGAAGGGGCATTTTTAGTAGTAAAGTTAAAAACAATAAAAACCCAAATAAACCAAACCCATAAACACACACACACACACACACACACAAAATCCTAAACAACGTGTAAGGTTCTGTGGTCATGTTGGTGGGAGGGAGTGGGGGAATTACCTGCAAGTTCTCATGCTAATGTACTTCCTATAAAAAACCAGGATAATATTCTGCCATGTCTTCATTTCATGGTATATGTAGTTTCATGTTCAGGGATTTACTTATGCAACAGAAAAAAAACTCCATGCTTAATCTAGAAGCTAAAAACAACTTAGGTAATTGAAACAACTGTAAACTACGAGTATTTAGCTAGATACTAATTAAGACTTTTGCCTGAACATACAAATGAGAAATGTACATCCAAAGATATTAAATGTTTTGGCTGTTATTTAATGTTTTAAATGTTTAACTTCCTTTCAGTCTTCTAAGGTAAATCTACAAGGAAGCAGCAGTGTTTTCTCTTGTTGGAGACCATCTTTCATATTCTTTTCCCAGAAAAGTTTAAGTAAATCTCTTACTGCTGGATAACAGTTTTGCTTGTGTCTATCTTTATCTTTGTCTTCATATTTTATATATCTATCTCTATGTATGGTGGAGATTTTTATTCACCTCTTCCTCTCTTGGATTACGCCTAGCGTGATTTCTTCAGGGTGGAGACCAACTGCCACAGCATACCTTTACAGTTAAGTTTATTTTGACTTTGCATTCAGGTTTTACTTCACCAAGGTACTGGGTAAGTTGTGCTGATATGATCTAGTGTGCCTATTTTAGCTGTCAGGTTTAGAAAACAAACGTAGGTAGTAAGGAGGGGGGGTGGGGAATGTAAATATAGTTGTGTGTGGATAAAATATACCAGAAATGGCTGTTTTACACAGTTCCTAAAGTAGCATTTGTACCTAGATAGCTGTAAAAAAATCAGTGTTGCTGCAGCTATCTGTAAACTTATGCTGGCAAATCTCACTGTAATTGGCACATTTGTAACAACAGATCCTTCTAGCAGAGTTTTTCCTGATGTGTTCTTGTAGGAGCAAAAATAGGAAGGGAGAAAAGCAAAACTCACCAAACTTTCCCTGTCTGTGGCCTGTCAAACTTTTTTGTGCTTACAGATAGCCCTGTTAATTTACAGAAGTTGTTCTGTCGTGGACTAGGAGGCTTATTACAGTGGAATGGAGTGCTTGGGTCCATGTTCTGTAAGTAGCCTTTGTCTTAATTTGATATAAAACATTAAAGAGAGCATAATTTGCATTATCTAGGCAACCAGTAAAAGTACTCTAACACTTAAAATGCTGGTATAGTTTAGTATAAGAAAAGGCTACCTGGCAGGGATGCAAGCTGCAAGTCTTGGCATACCTCTTCAAGTAAAGTAGTGTGGTCAGTCTAGGCTGGGGACAGATGAACTCCTGCTTCTAATAACAGATAAGTTACTGTTCTTGCTAACAACCTCTTGTGGTAAAAACCACTTGTAAGTCTGTCTGCCCCAAAATTGTGACAAGGGTAACCTGCAGAGGTAAGAAATAGCTTGAGGACTTACACAGTGCTTCATAAAAGCTTATTTTCACATTCTTTTATATATGAAAACTGTGTTTTCGTATTGGAAGCTTCCAGATGGCTGAGAATTAAGTTAGAAAATAACCCAGACATCTTTTGGTTTAAAGTATATATCTGTATAATCTTTAGTTCCTCTAATCAGACACACAATTGTCCAGCTCCTGCTTCACGTCCCATGGAGGTATTAGGCACAGTTGACAATCAAGTCTAGAGCTTCACTTTAAATAAACAGTCAGCTTGACAATGGACAAATGTTTCATAAACATTTTTTAGTTTATTCACACCACTGATGCCATCACATGAACACTCATGTTCAGTAAGAAAATTCTCTGTTCAGCTGCAGTGTGTGTTTCCATTTCCCTGAAGCATGGTAGACACCTTGGCATAACGTAGCAGCACATAATGGTTTGTGGGTTTTGAAAAGGTGCAGGCCATATTGTGCTGCCTCAAAAATACAAGGATTTCATCATCCTGAAGAGAAATATCACGAATTAGGCAATCTTGTGATGCTGATGTCTGTCATACTTTAGCAGCACGTAAATATTGGTGTTAAGACTGTAAATATCTCCAGTATTAACTGTGCTGCTGAAGTAAGGCTAGCCACTGCTGCATGTGAGTCATGAAAGAGGACGTTTCATGTGTTTCCTGATGCCTTTTTGCTGTTATAATTTATGTTGCTGGTTTATGAGCACTTTCTTGGCTTTTGTATTTTCATCTGTTCAGAAACAATATTTAGGACTTCATAGTAACTGATGGTAAATATAGAATAGACATATATATATAAACACATCTTTGAATGCTTTGGTTTGCATGAAAGCTGAATATATTAAAGGAGCCATCTCAAGCTACACCTGTCTAACTGCTTTGGTAAGTATGTTTATAGATATTTTAAAAAATATTAAAATGGTCTTACTTTACATGTCAGTATTTCTTTATTAAAACTCTTCAAGCTGTGTGTTCATGTTCACAGCATTTTCTTAATGAGTGGAACTGGGAAATGTTACATCATGTTTTTAGCAAAGTGAACACATAAAGCAAAAGCATCTTCCAAATTTTCTGACAAAATTTATTAAACACTTGATTTCTTAAATCAGTGTCTCTAGATGGGTAACAAGTTTATGGTTAGAGGTTTAGACTGTGTATCTGACTGGGAAGGTACCAATTTCCCCCCACATCCCTGGCCCCCATCTTCCACTGAGATGTTTCTCTTGCAGGGGAATCTCTCATTGAGATGATTGAAATTGGTGCAGTGAGAATGGAAATGACTTGGGCTCCTTTCCTTTTAAAAACTGCATGCAAGAACCGTGTGGTGAGTCAAATGTAGACTAATGGTTATGTAAATGTCACTAATTTTAGATACAGTCAAGATCTGAAAGTGTGTTTCCTTTTAAGATTTTATTTTCTTCGCTATCATGACTCAGTATCACTTGCTAATCTCACTTTATTAGCCCTGTTATATTTTATCATTAAAATACACATGCCTCCTTCAAGTAAGTGTTCACAGATTCAAGTTTACATATTATATAGATGTTTTCAAAGGAGGAAAAAAACGCTTTTCTACATTGAGGATTTATTTTGACTTCAGGCCTCACAGGCCTGCTACTGGTGTGGTTGCACAGGTACAAACATGATGTAGAGGAATATGAATCCAAGTTGTTATAATTCATAAATTTGCATTATTTGACTGTGTAGAATTTCAGCCTGGTTTATGTGCTGGTAAAAATCACACTTTCCTTGTCTGCCTCTGCTAGGGATTTGAACTGGTGAAATCACTGATGGCTAAAATTTCCAATTTGGTTCAGACCTGAGCAGTTCTCAATAGTAAAGCTATGCAGTATTAGCCTACAGCTTTCCATAAAATAAACCACTTTTATGTGTACATTTACCTGCTACAGGTCTCATAAGATATGTGGCCAAAGTGAGAGTTACTACTCAGAAAAAAAAGTTATCTGGCTTAAATTGGGTTAGTTTTCTTTAAGTAACACCATGCTGTACTTGCTTATCTGTAACTGCTTAATACTGAAGCCCTGCACATACATCTCAGCCATTTGAAGTGTTTTCTTTAAGTAACACCATGTTGTCCTTGCTTATCTTTAACTGCTTAATACTGAAGCCCTGCCTGCACATACATCTCAGCCATTTGAAGATCTAGAAATGCTTGGAAAGACCAGACTCTGTGGTTTATAGAAGAAAAAGACATTATTCTTCCACTGCTCCCCTCCCTTTAAACGTCACTTATTTTTGTTAGCACGCTGCAGACTGTGGTGCTTGCAGAGGGCAATCCATCCTGTTACTCTTGTAGATCCAGTATTTTAATGTGTCAAGGCTTTTTCTCTAGGACTTCTATGAGCAGATGTGAATCTAAAGAGCCTATCAGAAAGATCTGAGAGCGTGCAACAAGCAAGTCTGTTTGCATTGCTTTGTCAAAGTCCAGCAGCCAAACTGTTTGTCCCTGGCTGCTTGGCCGTGCCAGTGCAGGCCTTTGTGTGAGCAGTGGAACAGACTGCTTCCTTCTGGGTCACCGTGCAAACCCCTGCAACTGGCACATGGCAGGAGCAGAAGGGGAAGGGTTGGGCTGCCTCCTTTGGTGGCCCTAGCAGCTTATAGCTGCTTAGTGATGTGGCAAAAAACACAATTTGAACGTTGGCCGAACCGGAGCTCAACTGAGGAACCAAAGTTCCCATCTGGATGAAGAAAATCTCTTCAAGTGCTTCTGAAGACCTACTCAAATTATTTAGTTCCTAAAGCTTTGAAAAGAATGTCCTATTTCTCACATGGTTCAACAGTTTGTTTTAATATTAGGAGTTGTATTTTCCAGAGGTTTGCCTGCATGGGTGCTGTCATAGCCCATGGCTGAAGAGAAGTCTCCTGCTTTTGCAGTTCTGGGGTCCTGAGGATTGTGCCTCATGTAAGAGAGGAAGGCTCACTGTTTTCAGCTGAGGTGCTTATTTTCTACTAAGCTTAGGAACTGTAGAAAGAAAAAGTGCTTAAGTCATAAAAGGGATAGAAAAGATAGGCCTGCTTGAAAATAAACTGAGACTAGTAGCTGTGTAGGAGTTAAGACAACTAGTGAGAGAAGCATGTTTCAAAACCTTACGTTGAAAGGTTGCAGCTGAGAACTGATAAGGGAAAGACAGATTTGATGAACTGGGAAATTGGAAGGATTGGGATAGGTTGTGCAAAGATCTGGGAGTTTTGTTTGTTTCTTGAAATTGGAAGAAGCAGCAGCCTGACAGAAGGGATTTGGCCTGAGGCAAAGAGAATGAGTCAGGCTTGGGGAAAGGGGCTTGCACACCTCAGATCATTCCTAACATTCACTAGAGCTCTCTGGGTTTCAGATCCAGAAGGGGATGCAGACTGTGAAGTAGTAGCTTTTGCTGTCATCTCCAAAATCACTGCCAACTTCATCCCCCTCATAGTATTCCACAAAGAAGAGGACATGATTAGAGCTCTCTCAGATGCTGCATGAATTCTGGTCCTGTAAAGGAATCCAAAAATAACAGAGTAGTTGAGGTTAGAAG
>NW_008631718.1:0-28334 GCF_000691845.1 Merops nubicus
CTCCACTCGTCACTGGCCTCCACTAGTACACGGAGACTGATAAAGACCATTTCTCATGGAGACTTTTGTCTCTAACACATAATTTTTGTTTCTCCTCAAATGGTTGTCTACACACATGGTCACACTATGAATGACTCTTCTCAGCCTCCTCAAAACCCAAACAGGCTATCTTGAAGAACTATGTTAGAGAACTATGAAGGACCACTCTGCCAAAGGATGCACCTATGAAGGGATCAAACACAGAAGCCCTAGTTAAAATCTATTTTCAGGAAAATATATTAACAGAGTTGCACGTATCAGCTTTGCAGGTCTGAAGAGAGATAGTTCCTGACGGATCCTACAGAAGGGATCTGAGCTCTGTAAAACATAGTACAGTTGTAGCTGTGTCCTCAGTATGGTATAGAACACACTACTATATACTCAGTATCCCTTGAACAGAAACAATTTTAATCACTGAGTAGCAATAGAAAAAAGACAAAAAGTTCACTTCCAAGGAAAAGAACAGTAGCAGGAAGCATAAGAGGCACCCACAAGTTGGGGGTAACTGATTTAGGAAAGAAACAAAGAAGGAACCATGATTCAAGGAAGAAACATCCTGAACTGAGGTTCTCTGAACTTGGAAAATTTCACAAACATTCAGTTATCTCACTACTCTTCCATAAAACAACAGGATGATTCCCCCTTCTTTTACTGTTCTCAACCTAATCAGCAAATTTATCCTTTTGTGATATCTGACTTAGAAAAACTGGGTTTGTTTTTCATAGGATTTAACATTGAAACAGACTTGTAGCACAGTTCACTTTGACTTTATAGCTACAATATCAAAAAGCAAGAAACGTGGGTGGATGGGAAGTTGCATTCCATCTTATTCCCACCATCCGTGGGGCTATGCCGGCCTCCCACCAGTGATGGACATAGGTACTCACCCGCCTGTGTGGACTTCCGTCTCGCCTTCTTAATTTCCTCTTCTGTCTTGTTGCTGAGCTTCACCTCTAGCTGCTGTGTTTTCATTTCCAGATCCTTCTGTCTCTCTGTCAAGGCTTTCCGGGCCTTGAAGTAATTAAAGAAGAGTCACATGTTTTAGAGGAAAAGAGCTGCCAACAGCTTTCAGCCATCTCTGACTCCTTCACACAACAATTTGTCAGTAAGAAGTCAGGGATTCGGCATAAACCTGGGTCCTAACTGGGGTCCAAGTTCTTAGGACACCATGTAGTGTTCAAAGAAGTGACCTACAACCACACAGAAGCCATCACCAACAAATCACAAACGCATCTGAACTCTTCATAGGTTCTCAGAAAGGCCCAGTGCCAAAGACATCATCAGACTTTCATGTTTCTTAGTAACTTTCTCACTATTTGTGGAAGAAAGGCGAGCTCGAGCTTCTTCCAAATGTCTTAGCCAGCATCTTCAAACCACCCTTTGCTTTTCTTAGCATCTAAATTGCTTAAAGAATTTCAAGTATTTGAAAAAATTGATTTTAAAGTATCTTCTGGATTCAGCATACACTTACCAAAAACTAACAACAGGAACTTTAAGACTTATTTCAGACAAACTAATTTAGGTTCATGCCAACAGCAGTTCATACTGTTGAAATCAAGAACCTGAGACCTGGTAACAACTGATTATTTAAATTACTTTAAAATTCTTCAGATGTTTAAAGCCAGATTTATTGACATCATTGCAAATGATCACAGGCAAATTAGTAAAGGGTCTTAATAAACAAACATCAACACCACATACACAAACATCAACATCACATATGCATGCTGTCACCTCATTTGCTGAGATTGCCTAAATACATAAAAATACCTTGTTTTGCATGGACTTGTTATAGAATGGTTCACATTTGTTCTTTACGCAGTTATTTGGTTTACAATTGAACTTGGATGACTATATTTTGTTATCACCTCGCAGTTTTTTTACAGTCACAGCTTGCAAGTTACAAGCTCAAGGCATTATGTGAATTTTTTTCAAGTGGAAGTTCCAAAGACCCTGTTCTTGTGTCAGCAGGACACAAGAGGGAGCTGCAGGAAAGCAATATGCTGAGAAGCTGTGTGCACACTGCAGCCACAGCTTGTCCCTTTTTTAAATCCTTCTTTTCAAGGCTATTCTAATTAATTCTTTTCAATATCCCTCCTGAGGACTGTGTTTCTTTGCAGATACGACTATGAAGGATTTACTGTTTTGTAGAAAAATGCCTTCCCTGCATACATGCAGTCTAATAGCCTTGTGTATCCTGCAACAATTCTGACCCCAGGCAAACTTTCTTATGTGCACAGTGATCTTTAAAGAAAGCCCAAACAACCTTCTGGGTTGACCGAGCAGAGTACTTTCCAGCTTAACACCCAAGAGCAAACTGCATGAGAACCTCATCTGGAATAAGTGGCCTGGCAGCCAAGGCTGAGGTATCCTATTTCCTGCCAGATGCTGCCAAGAGAGCACTTTTTGTGGGTATAATTCTCCCTAAATCACAGCCTTAGCTACCCACTGGATGCTCACGTTAATGCAGGCCCTGATACTAGGGCCTGCTGCTTTTAGTTTTTTTCAGGTGGCAACATTAGTTGTGAGGCACAGAGAAGGGGAACTGGGGGAGAGTTTATGATTGCCATGCCAGGTTTGAGCTGCTGTCCTTGGCCATCTGCTTTTGCCCACTGCACGAGCAGATACTGAGCCAAGTGAGCCTTTGGCTTGATCCTGCTGCTATTCTAAGGCAAGATTTTTTCAAATTCTGAGGGCAATAGATGTGACTTCCAGATGCACACAGGCAAGGATTATTTTCATCAAATGCATTAGAAATATACTGTCCCATGCTGGGAAGAGAAGGATGAAACAAAAAGCCACTTCAGCAGTACTGTGTTAACCCTGCCTTGGAACCCCAGTTTTCCACATCTCAGCTAAACAGCAGTACGACACCTGGGGCCCAGCAAAGTACAACTGAGAGTACAAAGCACTTAGCAGAAACCTCTGTGGTTCTTTGAGGCAGAACAGAAACTCTTCCCAGGGCAGCTGCTTTTCTGCCCAAACCTGCAGTATCTCATCAACACTCTACTTTGCTCTCTGCTCCCACCTTTTCAACTGCTGTGTAGCGGCTGGCCAGATGCTTCCGTAAATCTGCAATATGGTGGTCACACTTCTTCATGTCTTTCTTAAAGTTCTCTCTGAAGTTGAGCAGGGGTTTCTCTACCTCACTCTGAAGCTGGGAAGGAGAACAGAAGAAGAAATGGCAATAATGAGGAGCCAGGCAGTAATTCCTGGCTCTTCTGCTCAGAGGAAATACTACACACACCATGGCCAAAGGTAATATCATACAGCAACAGTTTTCTTCCCCAGGAGAGCTCTGAACAAAGCTACTGCAAAGCTCAGCTCTTCGCAGGACAGCTCTGTTAAAGGACTATTTACTGAAGGAACCAAAAGGACAGAAATCCAGTCTTCCTCTCTCCCCATTAAATGATGTATCTCTTCTTACACACAGGATCAAACTGCAGGTAATATCCAGAGCACTACCTGAGGTGCTCTGATTCTGGCCTCACTGATGCAACTTGCTTAAAAAAACCCAAGGTACACAAACTAAAGTCACTAACCCCCTAATGCAACAAGGCATCAGTGGACCGTGGTGACATGTCTGCATTTCTTGGATAGTGAAAAAAGATCCAATAAGGGCACATTTTATTTTTTTCTGTCAAGTATAAGGGATTCAAAAGCCATAGCATTTATTTGAAATTCTTTAAGCAGGGGCAAGAAACAACTGAAATGAATTAAGAAGAGATCTATCAGGCACATGTGGCTTAACTCTTACAAGTTTGTATCATATGGCTGTTTAGCCTTCAGATAGACAGTTCTGACATCTAGGAAATGTGCTCTGAAGGGATGCAGATACTTCACCTCCCCTGAAGCAACCAAATAATTTTTTTTTTTTTTTTTTTTTATCACTCCTGTGGGGATCTGGACTCAGTCAGCTTAGGTGAGTTAGTTCTATAGTCACCTAACATGGCCCACAGTGTAGTATCAAATAGTACCTGAAAGAAAGTATTTTTGGCCTTTCTCCAGTGCCATTTTAATGGAGAACAAAACTTCATTCAAGTTCAGTAGAGCCTTTTAATGGAGAGAGGCTACAAAGACAGTCAAGGTCCTACATCCTAGAAAGGTTAAACAAGCCTAAAGCAGAGCTTGTGTAGGCAGATGAAGATTGATACCACAGTGATCTAATATGGCCTACACCTATCTGATGGTCAGATGCAAGGGTCATAAAGTCAGATTTTTCTTCATAGGGCCAGGTGATGTCACACAGACAATTGAGCTTTGGGAGGTTCAAGTTGAAGGTAATTGAAAAAAAAAAAAAATAAAATCACTACAAGGGTAGCTGGACACTAAACAAGCTGACCAGAAAGATAATGAAATCTCTGTCCTTAGAGATATTCAAGACTCTGCTAGACAAAGATGTGGATGAGGAGTTGATCCACTGTGGGTGACTGTCCGACTCTAACTGGGGGTGGTGGACTAGAAAATTCTGGACAATATTTTTATGACAGTCTCAACAGGGTGGCCCTAGGAAAGCTAATAAAAGACCTGTTCCCAACTCTAGGCCAGCACGGTTACATAAGTTTCTCAAGACAAACTGATAGCTGTGCCAGCATTGTCAGTGCTCCACAAAACAAGAACTGGGAGAGAAGTTCAGGATGGCTTCGGTGAACTCCAGAGGCAATATGCTACCATTGATAGAGATTTCTGTGTCCAGCTGATTTTGTAGTAGCTGAATAGTCTGCTGAGCATGACTGCTCCCTTAATAAATGGCTTAACCCACACTAACAACCCAACATGAGTCAATTATCCTCAGTGGAAGAAATGGCAATCTGACCTATCTGACATAGTAGACATTGCTGTGAAAATCCTTATAAAAATCCCCAGGGTCACAAACACTGCAAACAGGAGGACATTCCACTGATAGATTTACTTGCCTAATAGAAAGTAAAGATATTTATTTCACATGCTTTATAATGGGACAGGAAATTCTGAGATCCTCATAAATATGGGAAACGATGAGAAGCTCAAAATGGAAACAAGGCAACTGCTTTGTCTAATTTTGTATTCTGAAAAACAAAGGGGTGGATTTCCCAGTGAAGACAGTCATCATTCCTCTAGCATCAGTATCCTCTAGCATCAGTATCCTCCTTCAACTTCCATATTGCAAGAGGTATCATAAGCTATCAAACTAGACTCACATGTGAATGACCTAGGCTTTTAAATGTTGCATTACAGTTGGCCATACATTTTTCTTTTTCCTAGAAGATCTTGCTAATAGACTTACAAATGCATGCAATAGATGAAAAACAAACAAACAAACTACTTTCCTAAGATGAAGAGATTTAAAGCCCCAGTTTATATATGCAACTCTGACACCTACCTATGACTGAACGGATGAGATTTGACAAAGGACTTGAAATCTCAAGAAGCTTGTTAAAATAAGTTATCAGGTATAGGACAAAGACCTTGTATCTCTGAACCAGTATGGTACAGAGGTATAAGGTTAATCATAGTATTAGATGCTGGAGAACCTACACAGCTGAGTTACCACAAACAAAACTTCAAAAATTCCTCTGATTTCACAAGTACTTATTTTTTCCTTTGCTCCATCAGCACTATTTCCAGAATGGCTGGTAACACATCAACATATCCAGGCCAGCCCACCACGATTTCAACTAGTACAACATATGTGCATCTTCTCTTCCAGCAGAACTCATCTCCTGGAGCTCAGTAAGGGATAATGATAGCTGGAGAAGCTGGAATTCAGTGCCATGACAGTCTTCTTGAAGGATTCTGTGTGTGCATGTATCTACAGTTGCCACACCAGTCTGTACAGACATTAGTAGTGTAACAGTATTTTATGTCCCAAGTGCTGCAGTGTCACCTTCACCGATCTGTCCATGAGCCCCAACATAACAGCACCATGAAGGGCTGTCATGGAAGTTGTTTAATGCCTTCTAGGCTGGTTTTTATGCCTGAACACTCTTGGTGTGCTCTGCACTGTACTGACTGCTTGTGCCAGCACTGACTGGTTTTGTTTGACTCTCAACATGAAATATAATTACTACTTCTAAGAATAACTTTTCTGAAAGTATTAGCAATAAACAATATGTTTAAGGACATATACTCTTGATAAAAGAAAGCTGGTACTAGGAAGTCCTAAAGCAGGTACAGGAACAGGGGGCAGAGTTCAGAGGATGCTGCAGGAGTTTCTGTGCAGAGTTTAAGTAAAATAATGGAAGAGCCCCTATACATTGCCTGCCTGCATGCACACACCACTCCAGGGTGCATTACTTCCTCTTGGAAAACAATGCAGGAGGACAATGGGGAACAAGAATATTTCACTAATTACAGCTCTGAAGTAGAAGTTTGAAACAGAACAGTAGGTTACCAAGGCAGCAGCTGGTTGCCTGAGTAACCTCTGCATAATCACTTACAAACAGTGCAGAGCTGTAATTTTCCTCCAGAACATGGCTGTTGTGCTGAGCTATCTCCCACTGTATTGAACTTGATCACCCACAGAGGTTAACATAATGTAACAGCACGCCAGAATATGTCACATGTGGTGGAAAAAAACCAGATAAATATCAGAATTTGTACCAGAAATCTCCTTGGGCATCACTTGAGAGAGAATGCAAAAATAACACCAAGTTCCCAGTGCACTTTTCAGAAAGGCTAATGATACAAAGAAGTCATAGTCCTGGTTCTCACCATTCCAGACAGATACAGTAAACTCTTGTTGAGAAGACAAATATCAATTTTTACCTTTTCTTCAGGAGTAATCTCTACAAGCTCTAGAAAAATTTACTTAAAAGAGCTGGAATTAGATCCCTAGGTGAATCAGTTTTCCTTCTTTTTTATAAAAACTTAAGGCTAGATGCATTTTAATTAACTCATCAGGTAGATTAAATTAACTATGATTTTGGTGGGAGGAACAGACAGAGTTTTGATAAGTTTGTTCATCAAGTTATTAATTCTAAATTTGTAGCATATACATGTCTATTTTCCCCACTAATAAGCACTGAAGGGAGATCCACATCAATTGCAGTGCAAAAATCTTTGCAAAACAAGAACTATTTACCTTAGAAGAAAATTTAAGATGAACTTCTGCTTCATCAGCTAGACTCTTCTTTAGCTGAGCCCAAGCCTCTCCTAGTGTGCTGAAAGAACACAGTGACAATGATCAATGCCTTGTCTTCTGCATGGACTCCCAACAAGATCTGTCAGATAGTGTGAGACAGACATGGTCCAATGCTCAGCAGAATGAAGGAAATGTGACAGCAGAAATCTGAGAAGATAACCAGTGCTCTGTGACCAGGGCAGAATTATACTGGCACTGTACGTAGCAGTTCTTTTTCCTACAGAAAAATTATTTTCTAGATGATGACAGTTAAGGAACACTCCTCTAGACCCTCTCCAACAGCCTAAATTCCTCTTAAAGCATCATAAACAAAACCACACCCAATTCCAGGAGAGATCTTCCAGCTGCTAAAATGGTAACAGATTATTTCATATCAGACACCCTTTCTTTTACTTATCTCAGTACGATTGCTTTTTTAGACAACATCAAGTTTCTGATGAACAAGCCTGTGATTCACTATAGCCAGATCCTTCTCCCACAAACTGTTATGTAACTGTATCTTTCACATCCTGTGAAAGTATAAAATCTGGTACTTTGTCATCACTGAAATGCATCTTATATTTTTTTTCAGTTAATTTCTTTAGTTTAACAAAATAATTCTGAGTTGCATTTTTCTCTTCGATTTCTACATACCACCCCTCCAAGCTTTGTTTCATCTCTGATTATACTAAGTCCACTATTTATTCTATAGTAGGTCATTAACAAAAACATTGAAAATAACCTGGAGTTGGGACAAAAGTTATGGGATCTCAATCCATAGCTAACTTCTGTACTTTTTCTTAGTAGGGGGTATAATTTCTTACCTAGTTTTGCACCTTAGGCTTTATCTGGGCCACATTTGTCTTGCTTGCCTACAAGAATCTCCTTTATTATTGTATGCAATAATACAAATTATTGCAAAAAGCTGTGCTAAATTAAGAGCTATGATGTTGACTTCCATTATTCCATCACCAGAGAAATTTAGGTTGGTTTGATATTTTTTGTTCTGCATGCATCCACAATAACTGCTCATCACCTTACTTTTCCACTGAGTGCTTCTAGAAAGCTTGATGGGTTAGTCCACCACTTTTGCAGAGGTTAAATAGAGGTGAGTGATGTACAATTTCCCAGCCCCTTCTCTCTCCCCCCCACCCCCTTTTCAAAGATAGTCATATTTGCCCCTTCCTGATAGCCTGAAAAATTGTCTGTCATGTGCAATTTTGAAATTATAATCTCGCTCCAGTGAAACACTGCTCCAATGAGTTGAGTCGTCAAGTATGATGTTCATCACAGCTAAACTAGAAGTGAGACTATTTCACTTAGATAAGTGCTCCCAACTCTTCTCCTTCCCTAGTCCAATTTCTGAGGTCCCCTTCCACTGTCCAATCCTCTCTGGCACTATTTTATCTGATCTGTTTAACTAAAGAAGATATTTCAGCCTGTTAAGCATCTTCCGCATCTTTTGTCCAACTACAATGACTTAATTGACCATAGATTGTATCACCCCACCTTCTGTGTAAGCACAACAGCACTCTAGGCACAGCAACTTCAACAGAACTACCTCAATACCACAAATTGGTCCTATCTCACACCCTAGTGTCCCACTCACATAAATGACGGTGGGTCTTGTACGACCAGAGGAGGGCAGAAAGCCCCGGAGGGACAGTCCAAACTGTGTCAATTCCACCTACTGCTGGACAGCAAAGCTGGACATTGCTCTGTGGATAATGAAGCCAGCACTGGTTTCACAGAGCAGTTAATGGGGTCCCCCAACTCACACCTTCTCAAGAAGGAGAGGAAGACCCTGGCAAATGTTCACTTTGAGTATGCTAAGCTGCAGTCCAACTTCTGGCTCTTTCAAATCCTTCTGCTGTCTTCTCTTCCTCCTTCAATTTTTAAATGGAATTTTTCCCTTTCCTGGGCCTCACCAATTCCCAGGATCCTCTCACTAGCCTCTTCCCGGTCCTAGCCACTTTGGCCACCACAGCACTAGGAGGATAAATTCCAGTGGGGCCTTTTTCTACTCCCTCATCTTGCCACCCCTCCATGCAGAGCACCATCGGGCACTGATCTTAGCTCACAAAACTCAATGTCCCCTTCAGTTCCTTACTTCACCATCTTTTAGGCTTTCACCCTCCTGCCCTCTCTTTTCATGCTCTCCCCTTGTTTCCTTCTCCTTCATTTTTTCAGGTGTTCCTGGCTTCTCCTATTGTCAGTAGGAGAACGTGAGAAGGATGTAGAAGAAAGTGGGTTTAGCTTTGCTAGGAGCAGTTAACACCCACAACTAAAGGCGAAAGAACAACAGTCAATGTAGGTACTTAGAAAAGCAGTAGCACAGTTAGCCTCTTGCAACTTCTGCCCTTGCCTACTGGAAGCTGAGCAAACACCTTGCAGAGCTTCACTGCCAGTAGAAGCACATGGTGTCAGAACTAAGGCAAGGACAGCTGCTTCCAGCCTTGGCTTTCAGTGCTTAGAGGGTTTGTGCTGGAACAGAGTGAACAACTTCTAATCCTTCATGAGTGGTGTCTTTTCATTATTGTTAAGAACTGCAATCTAGTATAAATTTCACTGCCTAATGCCTTCTTAATAACTTACAAAGTGTGAACATGTCATAATAAAGGGACAACCGGCTGCCCTTCTTGGAGGGACAGACCCATAACGAGAAGAGACTTCTTCATCCACCTCTCTCTGCCTGTGCTGCTCCAATTCTATTGGCCTGACCTTACGAATCTATGTTCAGCAATATATATATATATTACATATATTCTTCCACATCCAAATTAATTTAGTATTTACATATGTTAATCCCTAAAAGCACTAGTGCTGTCAAGAACAAGGCATAAAGACATTACTGGAAATGCAATGTTTTATACACATATTCCTAAAAATTTACTGTAAACTTCCTCAAAAGAAAAAAAGCAATTCTATCTTCCCCAACATCTTCCCAGGATGCTCAGCTAAATAAACCTGTATCAGGTCTCGCTGAGCTGATTTTCCCATAGCAGCCCTCCTGGTGCAGGGCTTTTGTGTTGGGAGTCATAAGGGTGTTGGTAACACCCATGTTGTGACTCCCACTGAGCACAGCACCAAGGCTCTTTCTACCTTTCCCTGTGCATTCAGGGGGGGTGGGGGGGTTAAGCTTGGCTTCCACATAGAATCATAGAATCCTTTAGGTTGGAAGGGACCTCCAAGATCATCAAGTCCAACCATTGAGCCATTAGGGCTCTAAAGTCCTCTGCTAAAACAGATCAGAATCTGTCAGGGTTGGAAGGGACCACAAGGATCACCCAGTTCCAACCCCTCTGCCATGAGCAGGGACACCTCCCACTAGATCAGGCTGCTCATGGAGCATTGCTTGGCTTTGCTTTTCATTAAACTGCCTTTGTTTCTACCCACAAGGGTTTTGTTGTTTCCATCTTATTTTCCTTCAATCTTCTGCTTTTTAGAGCAGGGAGAAGAAAGGGGGGAAGTGATAAGAGTGGCTCGTTGGGCACCTGCTGCTCAGCCAGGGTTAACCCACCACAAAATCTCTATTCAATGGAAAATCACATGTAGCTGTGTGGGAGGAATGCTTTTCATGTTAAAGAGTTTTCTGCAGAAGTCCCAGAGACACACTTACCCTTCTTCCTGAGCTGCCAAGGAATTCTGAGACAGTTTGGACAGGTTCTTAGCATATTCCTCCTCAATCTTTATCCTACACTCAAACACACACACAGAGAAAATAAAAAGACAGCAGTAAGGAAGCTTTAAGGCAGAAACCCATACAAAAAATTTAAAGAAACTCTTTGCATTTTAACAGATCTTTCCACAGAAATTCTCCTTTCAGCCTGCAGGGCTTGGCAGCAGCGGTTTCAGAATCCATCTCTCCCCTTCCATATGCTAAAAATGCAGTGGCAAGAGTAGGTATATATAGAGGACAGCATGTGTGATAAAATTAGAAGAAAAAGCTAGTTCAGGAAAGCAAATAACAAGGACAAAGTGTTTCTACCATGCAACATGGACTGTCTGCAAAACTGGCTCATTTGAGAAGCATGTGTTTCAGTCTGCTGCTAAACATGAGGTCACACATCCTTGAAGCGGAGATGAAGGAAAGTGGTGATACAGGAAGAATCCAAATGAGGTTTGGGGTGCTGGGCTGCACCTTTCCTAAGGACATTTAATGTTTCCTCCTTCCCATTGCAGAGGGCAAAGCTGGTGCAGATGTGGCAGGAACTTCCATCAGTGACATGTGGTAGTGCAGCCACTGCCCTTCCCTCACTCCAGCCAGTGCCCTGACCTTTTCTCCATTCACTCAGCAGCACCGCACTAGGAACATCATCTGAGCTTGCCAGCAGTGGGGGTGCAGAGGACAGAAACTGTTGGCACACAACTACTATGGCAATGGCTGCAGGGAGAACAAATGTAGCTGTTGAGCACAGGGACAAGGGTAAATGCTGACTGCACAGCAAGGAAGGAATGAGCAGCTGCTGATTTAGAAGTGAATTCACACCTGAAAGCCATCTCCACCTCCCCTGAGTTCCTCTCCAACTGAAACACTTGAACAGTCTACATGACCCTAACTAGGGTAAACAACTGGCTGCTCACTAGTGTTCAATCCAGCTTGGTCAATACTGCATCTTCAAGAGACAACTGAGTGACACCCAGGTGGAGCAACTCCTGATTCGGTGTTAAGTACAAGCAGGGGAAAAACCTGGTTTGAAATTCCTCTCATTTCAATGAGAGGACAGAGGAGGGATATTTTTGACACACCCATTTGCAGTAGCTAGTTGAGCCAACACTGTTATATGTGGCACTTTTGAGACAAAAGGGGCCTGTGAGTGAGCTAAGAGGGGTCTGATGGTCTAGACTGCTGAAAATAGAACCTGGATGTCATTGTGAGATGCAGCTGGCTGAAGGCCTGAGGTGATACTCGGCTCACTAGGACACAGTACAACTACAGACCTCATCCAGCATGTGGGGGTCCTCTTCCTCCTCCTCCTCTGAGAAAAAACCCAGCCAGCTCCCCACACCTGCTGCAGCACGACAAACCAATACAGCTATCCAGCACCAAAGCACTGTGGTTAGGACCTCACTATGAAAAAGACCTTACTATGAAAAGGACCTTATATGAGCACATCTCACCTCTCACCTGGCCTATTTTAAATACCTGGTTCAGGATGAGATTAATCTTGTCTTGAAAGTAACAGTTTCTACAGACTGGAAAAGGAGCATATGTCAATTATAATGCAAATGTCTAAATGTAGCTGAGATAAATAACTAAGTGTCCAGCCCAAACCAGGGCTCACTGCTTTTGCCTGAGTTACCAAGAGTTCCCAAGCCTGGAGTCCACAGCCTTCACCATACAACTTTAATCCCTAAGGATGCCTTTGACTGTTTTACTTGTGGATGCTAGGTGTGCAAAGGTGCTCACTGGCCTGCTGCCTGTTCTGAGCTGATCACATAGACAGAACCTCATGAACAGAAGAATAACCAACTTCCATCATACAGGTTTGCTGTGAAAGTAATGGATTAAAACCTTGTGAAGTTCTTTCCTCATACTGCTCTAGCTAGGGAAGTATTGAAGACACAAAGACACAAGGAAGCCTCACGGTTTTCACAACCACACAAGACACACTATGTCTGCTGCCATCAGTACCTGTCCTAAGAGTGGCACCCTACATGCAAAGCATCTGGCTTTAATGGAAGCATTC
The DNA here is from genome assembly GCF_000691845.1 of Merops nubicus. NCBI lineage: Eukaryota > Metazoa > Chordata > Aves > Coraciiformes > Meropidae > Merops > Merops nubicus. The sequence continues at coordinate 12,832 of NW_008631718.1, forward strand.
CTCATGGGTTTCAGCTTTGGCCCAAGCTCTTGGATTGTCCCTTGTACTAAGGTGGATGACACTACTAACAGGGCTGGCTGCTTGGCAAGGAGGAATAACAATAAAACAAACAAAAAACCCCAATAAAATGGTGAATTGTGTTTTGCTTAAGACTCCAAATTAAAAGACATAAAATGTTCCACCTCAGCCCAGCATCCTGTCACCATCTGTGGTCAAAACAGCTCAAACACCTCAAAGGAGGCCTCCTGGCCCTAGCTGGTATAACCAACCTGCAAACTCTGGATTGTGGTGACTGAAACACCAACACATCAGCACACAAGGACTCCTGAGCCTTGTGAGCCTACCTCCAGAAATCCACACTCCTGTTTGGCAGTTATTCCACCTTCACATTAAAAAAATCCCGTTTCTTGTGTCCACTAACTTGTTTGCAAATTTTCCGGATTTCACTCCCGGTGCAGTCAGAAGCATTACAGATTGCAAGCGCATTTTGACCCATACTGTCTTGACTTTATTAGTTCCATTTGCTCTTTGGATGTTTATTCCCTGATGTCTTATGCTTTTTTTTTTTTTTTTTTAAAATAAAGTACTTTGTGTGCCCACACTCAAATAGTTTCAGTCACACCATGTTAAAATGGATGAAGAAAAACTAGAGAGCTACAAAAGGAGACAAAGATAATGTGATATGACTACCATGCAAGAAGAAACTAAATACATTAAGACAACACAAGGAACATGGATAAAAGGTGATAGATGGTATCTGACAGACATCTACACAATTGTCACTGTGTGAAGACAGCGACTATAACTCTTGTTATCACTAGACTCCAGATTAGGAGGCAAAATGGAAATTACCAAACAACAGAAGCATAATTACTTTTTCTGTAGAGTATAAATTGCAGAAGTCTTTTACACATTGTTGCAGTGGTCAAAAAAAAAGACTCAAAAGGATCAAACAGGGGAAGACTGTTTAGAAGTATCTGCTGAACATGACAGACCTAAGGCAAACTGACTCCAGAAATCCTCAAACTTCTGGTTACTGGAATGTGGAGGAAATAGACTCTTATGCTCCTTTCTTCTTACACACTCAGTATTGCCATGGTCAGATTCAAGTCAGTGGCCTAGACAAATCTTCATCAGAATTACTACAGCCATTCTGCTTGTGTTTCTTTTCAGGTAGCTAAATAATCTGCTATTTATTTTAAATTTTCTACGCATCGCTCAGCTCAATTAAAAAGTGGCCAATTAAAAGTGGCCAAAAGCCTAAAACAGTGTTCCTCTACTAATAAAACCACTACTTCTTATACTTGGAGAAATTGATGCTATTCAGAGCAGTCTGCAGATTCTCTTGATTGTTTTGGAGTGCTTACCTGAATGCAAATGCTGGACCATATCTTCACTTTTGATTTAAAGTAATTCTTTCCTTCTTCCACACCCACACCCTTGATCTTTCAGTTCAGTCTATTTATTATGTTCCTCCCTTTCTCAAGGTCTCATTAAAATTCAAAGTCTTTATTATAACTCTACCTTTGTCAACAAGAACAGAATGAAAACATAATTGCTCAGTTTATGAATGTTATTTACAAGTAGCTCCTCTACAAGTATTTAAGTGACAAACTAAATTTCAGTTATTATTGCCTCTTGGATATTTGATGAAGAAATCTGGTTATTGTATCTCATTCCAGCTTCCTGTTTAAAGCTACATTTATTAGCCACCTTAACGTCATCTCCAGAAGGCCAGCTGAACAGAAGAGAGATAATTTTTTCTGGACATGAAAACCTCTAGTTAAACATCGTCTTGTATTCCCTGAGCCTCTAGATGGTCATCATGAAATTCTTATCAGTACTTCTTCCCTTAGCTGGGAATGTAAAGGTTCCCCTGATAACCTGGGCTCTCATTTCCATGAGTAACCTCTCCAGCTCAAAACTGTGCTCTTCCTTTTCCCCATGAAGTAATCCTGAATCATTGCTCCAAACAGAAGAAAAATGTACTCATCTTTCTACAACTCCCATCTAGATCCACTTCACACTCAATTCCAAACTGTCTCTGTTTCCAGCATGCAGTGAATCTTTTCTCTGTTTTCTTCTATAACATGCCTATTTCTTCCTCTACTGAGGACACAAACATGCCTCTGCAGTATCAGAGCTGCTCTCTCCTTGCTCTCTCTCATTTCACACCAAATTTATCTCTCTCTTGAATGCACGTTTCTTTTGATTCTTGCCAAATTTCATTATATATTACTTTCTTTGGAGCAGCTTTCCTAGTCCCTTCCATGGCCATGGCTGTCACTATTCTGCTTGCCTTGTCCTTATCTTCTAGCTTAGAAAGACTATTTCTCAATTTTATTTTTCCTTTGCCAGCTGGTCCTTTCTTCTGCCTGCATCCTCTGGCCACACTAGCCGTCTCTTGGACTGCCTTATGCCAAATGCAGTAGGAACCACACATGGATGCTGGGTACTCTGTACCTCCTATATCAGGCCGTCTTTATTGCCTGTGCTACACTTTGCATTTGTTCACTGCTGCCACACCCCTAACGCTAAAAGAAAAAGACAAAAGGGAGAGAGAATAAACCCCACAGATGAAAGCAGCTATCTGCAAGTTCTGCCCAACTGAACTTCCCCTGCACACCAACACAGGTGCCTGTTTGTTATCCTGTTCATTGCTTCCACCACTACTGATTTATATCAGCACAGCCACACTGTGGCTGCAGCAGTAGAGCAGGATGACAATACCAACTCATCAGCAAGCACCAGCATAGAGGCAGTAACAGAAGAAAGCAGCTCCTTCAACCGGTGCCATTGCTTCCCCAAAAGAATATCCATCTGCCTTCCTGCCTAGCGTAAACACTGCTTGCTCCCTACGGGCTGTTCTCAGGTTTTGAGAGCCATCCTCAAGATTATTTACACTGGCTTGGACGTATGACAAGTGAGTTCAAATAATAGTGACATTGCTTATGAGTAATGATGTCACAACTTCTCCTGTACATGGTTAAACTGAGCACCTATCAACTGCTTCTTTGGTGCTCAGTGCACTTCCATGTCAGCAGAGCAACAGACCATTAACACCATCCTGGCATTTTTCTGGTAGTGACGTCTGCCTTCATGACTTGGGGTTCACTCTCATTATCTGTATGTGTAGTTCAGCTCCATAACCAGCTTAACTCCCAAGTGATGTCTTTTACATCTTCCTCTACGGAACTGTGCCAATGCTCCATGTCAACAAATTGCTTCTTTATTTTTCAAAGTATTTTTTTTCTAAATATCACACCTACTCTGTTTTTTTTTCCATGTCTTTTCCTAGAATCTGCAGCTTAAAACCTTCTTGGTTCCCTCTGTCTAAACAGCCTATGTGCAATATGACCAAGATATGCACAGCAGGAGAGACAAGTGACAGCTGGGGAAGACTGGGAAATGTGGATGGAAATTAAATAAATGTGAAATGTTCTTTAAGAATTGTTACCATATCTTCTATGCAGTTTAAGCTATGTCACTAATGTACCAAAGGGGTATCTAAATCAGGAAAAAAAAAAAAAATTGCCATAAATGGTTAATTTGATAGCAAAGTGCTCATTACCTTTCTCGAACAAATTCTGCCATTTCTTTCTGCATTTGTTTCCCTTTAAGTTGCTTTTGAAGAAGAATTTCAAATCCCGACACTGTATTGTTCCCTTGTGAATCCTTCTTATCAGCCTGGAAGGTAAAAGGAAGTTAACAGAAAGCCACATGGGTGACAAGCACAGACACATGGTTCCCAGCAGTGACTGCCCAAGGAGTCCTGAGTAACAGGCAGCAGTAGTGTCCAAAGAGCCCTTGTCTGGTAATAGCTGGTGGCTGCAGCCCCTCAGCCCTTCTCAGCAGAACAGTTCAACACAGTTTAATTTTTCCACTCCTCTTATTCCCTTTTTTTTTTTTTTTTTTTTTTACAAAAGAGGAAGTTTTACAGTTATCTTGAGCTAGCATAAGACTGTGTTGGGACCAAAGCAGCAGCATGGCCTTCCCTTTTGTTCATGGCCTTTCCTAGCTGATAAAGCCCCTGGGCTGGCTCTAGCAAGCATGCACCCTGACCTTGTGGCCCACCCTTCAAAGAGAAGGGATCCTGGCACCAGCAAAAGGTAACTGCTGGGGGAGAGGCAGGGAGGACACTGCTGCTCCTTCCAGGAGTAACGCAGCCCTAAACGACTTTTTATAGACTGTCAAGGCTAACCCTGATTTGCACTCAGAAAAAATACCTCCAGTCTGCACAGATCTGCTCTAAAGCCAGGTGAACCAGCAACTTGTATCTTGAAGTGTTTGTTTCCTACACAGCCGTTTCCACCCTTTGCTCTAGTGACTTCAGGGTTGCTACAAGGACCAACACAGTCTTCCCTCTGCTGTTTCTTTTCTCTCTTCACTCTCTGCTTTCCTGTGTTTCAGAATTTCATTTCCCACTCTATTCCAGCAAACAAGCCCAAAGAACACTTCCCTAAGGACTACAGGGTTTGCTCCAATGCTGGTTGTTGCACATATGCACAGAGAAAAATGCCACATTAATCAAAGTGTGAGACTTGTAGGATGCCACAATAGGCACTGGGCAGCTGAGACAACAGGAGCAGAGTTGATCAAAGAAGGTGAACAAGCATGGGCAGACCATGAATGACAAGGCCAAACAAGAGGAAAATTCTGGGAGTGGAGCTATGGGAGGATAAAAGTTTGCAGAAGAAAGGCAGCTTTAAGCAGAGGGCAAGATGTGACCAAACCCAAGAAGCCAAGCAGTGGCCAAGCCTAAATGGGAAGAACCAAGCAGAGCAGTGACTTCTCTAAGACGCATGAAAAAAATAAGCCTGTACATTATTAATGACTTATTGCTCATTAAGATCAGAAGACTGGAATAAACTAAAGAAACTGATGGTTTGCTAACATGACCATCTGGAAGTATGTCAGCATACTTTAATAAGTTACTGCCATTAGTCCTCACACCAGCACTGAGCATGCATGAGGAGAAGTGCTGCTGTTCCTCCAACAGCTAGGCTTCTCTCTAAGTGAAACTCTTCTTTTTTAAAATGGAAATCCTTCAATAACTGATAACACATGTGAAGTTTATATCATCTTCATTGTTGAGGTAGTATTTCCCTTGTTCCACAAAAAAACAGTTTTCCAGTGGAAGATTTTTTCTACCAGCTCCACATCTGAAGGACTAGGGTATAATTTCAGTCTGAATCAGGATCCTGAAAGTGGAGCTAAGCACGCAGAAACACAGCCACTGGAGACTTCCCATGCTGAAGGCTGCATTAGAACTACTCCATTTAAAAGCTTCTAATGGGCCTGTCCTTCACAAATCTCATCCTTCAAAGAAGTCATTTACCATCTGGCCTCCAGAATATCCCGTGGGATTGAGTTTTACAATTTAACACAAAATTTGTAACTATCTGCTTGTTTTAGATGTGGTATCTCTGGCTTCCCTGTGCATTCCTATCCCTCATGCTTTGGGCAACACTGAAATAATATTCCCTGTCAGCCACCTTGCTATCCCATCTCCGTCTGCACAGCCCACTTGGCTGAGGTATTTTGAGATGTGTAGTTTGTCCTACATCATCCCCACGTCCTCACCAAAACCATCTCCTGACAGCCAGCCTTGCCTTTCTGGACACTCTTCTGCCAACTGCCCGCTTCTGAGACCAGTTAGATGGTTTCCACCTGATCTTCACTGGTGCTGCCCTAACGCACTGCACTTCAGCCCAGATTCTCCTTTTACCTTATTCCACAAATGAAGTTGTTTGTTCCACTTTTTCGGAAGCTTAGGAACTGCAACATGGCATGTGGCTGGCTGCCTACTTACCCAGAAATAATCACAGTAGCTCCACTCTGAAGGTTTTAGTAACTGCTGTTCTGGCATTACGTCAGGGTGGGGGAAAGTCACACAGTTTATCTGTAAAATAAAAAAGGCAGAAGTGAGTTAGAAGGCAATGAAACTTAGCTGTTGATGAGAAATACGCAAATTAAAAGTTATATACACACACTTCCAATCAGTGAATGCATGTTAGTGAAGAAAAATTGTTTGTTGCATGGAAACAGAAGCGAAGTATTCCCAGAAAGCTTCTCTGAGCAAGCAGGAGTGTTGGCTTGGAGGAAAATAAACTACCCATTTCACATATAGAAAGCCTGATTGATTTGCAAAATGCCACACAGGGAGTCCTCCCAGATGCCTAACAAACTGTGGTACAAATCCTGACGTCAAACAACCCAAACATGTCCTGAACACAAGAAGTAACAGGAATAGCATAAAGCACTAAAGGCACTATCAGCACATCTCATAAGAAAATCTTTGCTATGTTAGACTCTTACAGGATTACAAAAAAAAAAGAGTTGTTTTTTTTTTTTTTTTTTTTTTTTTTCAGTGCACAGCCCTCCGATTTATCCCAGAGACCTTCTCAGATGAAAATGATGCTCCCTGCAAAAAGGAACAGGAGTTCAGCTGCCCTTCAGTGAGCAAAACCCACAGCAATTTCTGAGACAAGATTCATCAGAATCATTAAACAAAGGCATAAAAAAAGTACTAGTGCTCATTAGATGATTGCCGTAGAAAATGAAGGCTGATAAAAGCACAGTGGAAGTGAAGTGCGTGACAGCTATTGCAAAATGTGAGGCAGAATAACTTTAGACACAGTTAAGCCCTTCAGGGGAAGCATCAGCAAGAGTCTGAGCTTGCTGCCAGTACATAATGCTCACCTAAAATTTCTGCTGGGCAGGCACACTAAAAGCAGTCCCTCCTACCACACCCATAGGCTCACCGGACACTATGAGTACTTCTATGTTAGTCGAGGAACCAACAGAAATTGGAGATGAGAGACTCACAAATGCAACTGTATAGGTTTGGGAGGTTCTTTGGATCAGTTAACATCCACATGAAATCCAAAACCAAAGCTGTGGGCAGGGTTAGCACAGTTGCACGGGCAGACCCAGAAGTAGTGCTTATATGCAGTGAATCTGCCTTTGGGCTATTCAGAGAGGATCAAAAGGGACACAGGAACACACTGCAAAGTGCTGAGATGGTGCAAACCCACCAGGCAAGAGCAATGCGGACAAAGCCTTTAGCTGATACGATGCTGTGCCTACAACCCCCGCTGGCTCTGCTGCTGTCTGCCCATGCTGAGGTTTCAGTGGCTGTCCCGTATGTAATGCAAGAGCCTCCTTCACAAAAATCACTCTGTCCAGAGCTTGTCAAGTCCATTTCAAAACAGGCTGAGGATTCTGTACCTATTGTACCTTTGGCTGTCACCTCGGCATGCTAAACCATGCATCTTTCCTTCCAGCTTCCTTCCAGCTCCCATCAACCTGATCTGCAGGAGGTCACAGACCAGGGCTCTCACTTTACCACCACTATGCAGGCAGCAGCCATGGACAGCAAGCCTCCAGTGACCATACAGTCCCAACAACGGACAAGAGAAGCTGCTGAAAACACCTTGCTCCTTCACGTTCCCCATCATATGGGCCATGCACTGGAGTTATAAATCAGCTCAGTACAGAGCAGGATGGCTGTGTGACAGAGTGCTAAACTGCCATCACCACAGCCTCCAGCATGAAGCCCCTCCAAGAGGGATATTTCTCTGAGGATACTTTCAATCTCTGGTGAAGTTTTCTTCCCTGTCAGCTCAGTTATCTCAGGATGGCACCACAAGCCCACCTTCCCCTGTTTCTCGGTTAGGTAGGGTGGGTTACCTTCCCTTCTCCATTCAGAGTTCATCAGATCTAAAAGCCTGCAAGCAGATCCCATCATCTGCTGGAAGCAGCCCAGCCCCAGAAGGAGCTGGCACCTCTGGTCTGGGCCCAGGGGTGTGCAGAGCTGCTCATGGGCACTGCAGAGCGCCCATGTGAGGGGCTGCCGGTATGCACTGGGCTCAGCACCCTGCTTAGGAGATTCCTCTCCACCTGGAAGCTTCACAACTGATGAGCTCAAATGTCTTAAAAATATCAATTAGATATCAACCTTAAGCCAAATTGCTACTTTCAGAAAACATCCAACAACCACCAATCTGAACCAGTGCAGGACTGGCACACAAGGGCAGGCAGAGAAAAGGCTCCACTTTGCTTCACAGGTCACTAAATCCCATGCAACTGCTGATCAAAGGCTGGGCTGGTACCTGGACATGCCTCTGTGCTGCCTCAGTCACATACTCTTTCTCAAATAACAAGAGTATCATAGAATCATTAGTGTTGGAAAGGATCTTAAAGACCATATAGTGCCATGCCCTCTGCCACCTCCTACTAGACCAGGTTGCTCAAATCCCCATCCAACCTGGTCTTGAACACTTTCAGGGAGGGGGAATCCACAACTTCTCTGGGCAACTAATTCCAGAACTTCTTCCTGATTTCTAATCTAAATCTCCCTCTTCCAGTCTGAACCCGTTAGCCTTCATCCTATCACCACACGCCCTTGTAAAAAGTCCCTGCCCAGCCTTCCTGTAGGCCTTCTTCAGGTACTGGAAGGCTGCAGTACGATCTCACCCAGAGCCTTCTCTTCTCCAGGCTGAACAACCCCAACTCTCTCAAGCCTGTCCTCATAGGAGAGGTATACCAGCCCTCTGATCATCTTAGTGGCCCTCCTCTGTACCTACTCCAACAGGTCTATGTCCTTCTTGTGTTGGGGTATCCAGAGCTGGACACAATACGCCAGGTGGGGTCTCATGAGAGCAGAGGGCCAGAATCCTCTCCCTTGTCCTGCTGGCCATGCTGCTTTTGATGCAACCCAGGATACAGCTGAGGCTTTCTGGGCTGCACTTGCACATTGCTGGCTCGTGTTGAGCTTTTTGTCAACCCAGTCTTTCTCCTCAGGGCTGCTCTCAAACCATACTATGCCCAGCCTGTATTGCTGCCTGTGATTGCCTCGACCCAGGTGCAGGACCTTGCACTTCGCCTTGTTGAACTTCATGAGGCTGGCACAGGCCCACCTGCCCAGGTCCCTCTGGATGGCCTCCCTCCCCTCCAACATGTCAACCACACCACACGGCTTGGTGTCATCTGCAAAGCTGCTGAGAGTGTGCTCGATCTCACTGCCCATGTCACTGACAGATGTTAAACAGCACCGCTCCCAGCACCGATCCCCGAGGAACGCTGCTCCTCACTGCCCCCCACCTGGATATAAAGTCACTGACTGCAGCTCTCTGAGTGCAACCAGCCAGCCAATCCTTTATTCACCAAGTGGCCCATCCCTCAAATCCATGTCTCTGCAAATTAGAGACAAGGATGTCATGCAGGACGATGTCAAATGCTTTGCACATGTCCAGGTAGGTGATGTCAGTATATTGTAATTTGCCTTTTTTTAAGGCAAACTACTTATGAAAAGGTTCTGAGATGGCCTCAGAACTGGTGCACAATTGCTCTACCATGTATCACAGCAGGCCAGCTGCTTCCTGTGAGCAAGCAATGCTGCAGCTCACCCCTCCAGAGCAGAGGAGATATGGGAAAGGCAGCACTGTCAGCAATGACCGTGTTATCAGCAACTGTGTGAAATGTCAGGACAGGTTTAAACAGCTTGTGGCTTTGAGGATCTCTGGCTTTGATGCTGCATTTCACACCCAATAAAAATGCAGGTGACTGCCAGATCACTTGGACACCAGCTCTTCCAGACTCTCCAGCATCTACAGCGTCTCCAACAACTCCACAAGCAACTCCAAGCGTCTCCACAAGCAACTCCAAGCATCCCAGCAACTCTAACTCCTGAAGCCCCTTCAGCCTCTTGAGCTCCTCCAGGCTGCCTGAAACACTGCCCTGTGAACAGCTAACATGTGCTTACACAACACTACTCATGGGTGTCCAGGGCAAGGTGCTGCCACTTGAGAGCAGGCTGCCAAGCTACAGAAACTTGTGATGTAGCTCAGGTTAAAAACAGTTAGCAGCAGAAGGCGAAGGAGGTAAAAAGGCTGCATGGAAGTTTTAGAGATGCTGGGAATTATTCACCACTTCACATTAGGTGCATCAAAACTGCAGTGGTGAAAGAAATAGCTATTCTGGTTTTCACCTATCCTCTTACTGGTGGTCTTGCAGAGAACAGCTATGAGATGCCCTGTGGAAACACACTGCTCAGTGGAGTTCTGTGTTGTTCAAGATGTCTTATTTCAACTGAGAAAGGACCAAATGCTTCCCATGAAGACAGCAGTGTTCTCAAGGCAGATTTCCAGGGCACTACATTGTCACACTGGATAATGAGAAAGGGAAAACTGGCACATCCTAAGTGTGTTTTGCATCCTTTACCAAAAGACTGGGCAGCACTACACTGTGCACCAGGACATGAAGGCAATGTACAGCTGGGAGCATATACAGTGGCACACATTCTTCTCAAAGAGTATCATCAGACTCAAATTTTTATTAATAACTCAAGCATTCTTTATTTCTCAGAACGTTACACTTAATTGCCTGCCTAGAAACAGTGCTGAACTGTCTGGAAAAAGTCATGATGCCATTTGGATCTAGTATCACATTTAAAAGGAAAAAAAAAAAACAAACACAACAAACCAACCAAACCACACAACACCAGAAGCTTTTGAAATCTTTTTTTTTTTTAAAAAAATACTGTGTGGTAAACAGATCTTAATAGAACTTAGAGTCTTCTACACAAAATTCTATAGGGAGCATGAAAACTCTCAAAACTCTAGAGATATTACTAAAAATTACATAGGAAACCATGTGACTCTGTCTTTCTTTCTTTCCTCACCACAGATTTTTTTTTTTTTGTTTTAAACAAGAACTCTTGGATTTGTATTTCTAAACATTTCTAAAACCTCTCCTGGTTTCCCAGCAGAGATGGGAGCACTGTACTGGCACTGCGCAGAACACAGCTGTATGTCAGTAGTGGAGTGAGCTCATCTCATTCCCCTAACATTGCGCCCTCCAAAATGGTCCTTTTCTTGTTTCTAAAACCAAAGACAGATGAAAAAAAGCACTCTGGTTCACCAGCTTAGTCCCACTGATGAGAGTTTTGACTGATGTTAAAAAGAGCCACAGCAGCTCGTGATGACATCCCGAGGCCGGATAGCACAAAATGGCTCTGGCAGTCTGACAGGCAGTGACACACTGTGTGTGAGGGACCACTGCTCTCACTGATCAGACCGTCAGGCCATGGGCAAGGTCCAAATTCAAACAACAGGACAGACCCTCGCAGTGCTCATGTGTTTCAACAACGCTGACTAGCCAACCAGGCCAGACCAACAGTGTGCAGAAGCCGACTATGACAGCTGTAATCTCTGGTAAAAAAACAAAACAAATCAAAACACATATCTCAGCTAATGATGGAGTCACAGAGCCTTAAGAGAAAACAAGGGATTGTATGACTCGCATTACACTTGCGCATGCTCCACTGGGACAGCAGAAGGTCACAATCAGCCTCACCATAACAATAAGTACTTATCCAGCCTCTTAGCTAATAAAAATAATGGCTCTTGTAAGCTTGCAACACAGCAAAATTCATGACAGGACACCAGCATGGTGTACTCCAAGCACAGGCTAAGCAAACGTTGCAGAAGACAGCAGCCTGACCTTCAGCTGCCACTGGACACGAGTGGCACCACAAAACCTGTGTGAGAGAGCCACTGGATCACCGAGGCTAGAAAAAGGTGCAGTCAGAGAAGGCATGCTGTGAAAAACATGGTGACAACCAAGCCTGGGGCAGGGAAGAAGAAAACCAGACAAGCAACACGAATTGATGCATTTCTCCTGACCAGCCTGCTGTGTACCAAAGTCAAAAAAAAGACGAAAATACTTTTGCCTGTATACTGATCAGAAGCAAAAGCAATTACACTTTTAGCAGCTAAACAGTCTGGTTCGTATTTCACGAGTACGTCAGCAGCAATGGCAAAATGAGCCGTTTATGTTGTAGGAGAGATTATGTCCGAGATGCAAAAGGGTGACAGAAGCAGAAAAGTCACAGGGAGGCAGGTGAGCACACAAGACATGCACAAAGAACAACGTGCACAGGAACAAGAAACTCTGTTGGGTTGGACATGCACATTCATTTCATGATTTCAAAGTCCTCTGGAGGCTTTGAAGTTGCTACCAGCACTCACCAGTCAATGAGACATTGCCAAGCAACATGAATAGAACAAGAATAATTTGATCAAGGCTTAGATAATCAACCACATATTTATTATATAAGACACTATATATATAAATGAGCAGACACTGGGTGAGCGTACTGTGCTGTGATGAAGTGACTAAAGCAGGGCAACATTCTTGCTTATTTCTTCAGCTTAGAAACCTACATTATTTTTCCTGACTCCTGCATATCAACAGCACCTTAAACACAGCACAGCTGTGCCAGTGCCCAACTTCAGTATCTGCTTTCCAACTGTGACCCAAAAAAAGTACAACAGCAACTCCACTAGATGTAATAAGCTCACCTGCCAAATGGGCCTTTTGAGGCATAACTGCCAAATGCAAACACTGGAGATCTCAGAAGAACTCAGGCACAAAGGCTTGGCTTGGGCAGTTTTACCTCTACCCAGACAGGGAAGCCCAGGAATAAATGCCTCGACTGTGTCCAGGTAGCTTCAACACTATGAGTCTACCTGTGGTTTTAGCACTGGCAGGGTGATGCTGCACCTATGGTACAACAGAAGGGGAAAACAGCCAGCTGAAGTCTTGACCATCAAAGTCAATTGATATACTTCTTATTTTGAAGGGAAGATTCTGCTAAAAGTGTTTAGGAGCCCTCTTTATTTAGTCTGTCCATAGAAGGATCCATGGTTTGGTCAGTGCCTGCCCAAGCAGGGGATTCCTGACCGCTGCTGCCCTGCAGCTGGCCCCAGGGCAGAAGGGAGAAGGGTGCTGAACCTGCAGCTTCCTACTGTGGCCAGCATGCTGTCAGACGCAGCACTCAGCAGCAGCAGGTACCAAGTTACTGCACGTAGGCTACCCCTCTGCCCATCTGTGGCACATCTTTTTAGGTGTCCATCATGCACAACAGAAACGCCAAAACTGCCCAAGTTATGTCATATTTTGAAAAGGCACAGGAGCATTCTTCAGAAACAAGCCCACGCTCACAAACCGCATCATCAGACAGGCTTCTTGCTCTTCAAGTGAGACATAGCTCTGCCCCTGAGTCGACACTCCCCTGGACCTTTTCCATTTAACTCTCCCTCAGCTATGGCAAAGGAAATTCAGCTTCCACAGGAACTCACAGCTAGAGACAGCTCTTCAGGAATCAGACAGCAAACCATCCAGCCTAGAACTAACAGGAGCACCTGGAAACTCACTGCAAAATCAGTGCAGGCTGCACACCACCGACCTGTGCTGCTGCTCCCCAAGTGAGCATAAATACTTTGTGCAAGAGGCAGTTTCATAACAGCCTCTGATATAAGCCAGCAGGGTTTTCCCTTGCAAAGAAAACAGACAACACAATGTTGATAACATTCATTTCCCAAAGAGAAAACATCATACTCTTCTTTTTGGGTGCCTATAGATGAGAAATACTTCAGCTCCACCTGCCTTCAGGCTTTCCAGAAGCTGTGCTCCTAAGTGGCTTTTTGGATGTACAGGAGGAAGATGCAGTCCTATGAAGATGGGGATGAACTCCCACCCCTCTGCCAAAAGCAGTGAAACAGAGACAGCTAGGCTGCAGCCACTGGTCAGCTTGGACATCATCCGATGTCTGCAGTTTGCATATCACAGGATTTCAGTTTGGCAGGAGGACTGCTGGACTGAGAGCCCCACAGTTAATCACAAAATTCCCTCTGCAAGAAAAGGTTCTGCCTGAGCCCGCCCTGCTACAGACCGAGAAAACCCACCTCACAGCAAGCCAAGGACATGCCCTGCAGCTCTGTTAACCAGAGCATCCCAGTGTCAGCCTGACTGGCAGTGAACAAATAGAACCTCCTAGAAGACAGGGCAGAAAATTACACTGCCTTACAGTTTACATTCCGTATGAGAATGCTGTTTTTCACAACGCTTCCTTGATGCAGGCAATGGCTTGGAGCAAACAGCTGTTAAAATTAGCTTGGTTTTGTCTGTCTGATGTATCGTACTTGAAAGCTGAAGAAACGCACGCCCAGTGACCCTGACAGAACACACAACACTTTCTTGCTTTGCAGATGCTACCAGATGGCACATGGGCCAGCAAATGTGACAGTGAAGAGACTGAGTCCTCACCCTGTACACACCGAGTGTTTCAGAAACACAAGCCACTCCTGTGCTGTGCCCTGCAACCCAGCAGAACCCGCCCAGGGACCATGGAGAGTCCCTCTGAACACAATGTTCAGCCACGGTTTGCTCCTGCCCCTCATTCCCAGGTGGGTAGTGGGGTGCTTTAGGTGGCTCAGACACATTTCCAGCCCTAGCCACCGTTGCCCTGCAGGCCCATTCCTTGGGACATCTGCAAGTCTGCCCAAACCAACAGATTTGTACTTATCTCATGACATGCCACTCTCTCAATACACTAATTAACAGTAACAACACATTTTTTACTCATAATGGCTGATTCTGACAACCACGTAAATTACTGAAGATTATTTTTTCTTTCCAGAAAACTGTACCTGTGTGGCTACAAATGACCTGCACTGGAGTCAGACTCTCGTACATGCTCCTTTCAAACCCTTGTTCCTGTCAACAGAAACCTGGGCAATAGTGCCCACAATGGATAAATCAACAGGCTGCGTGTGATAACGTAGTCAACAACCCCCTCTCCGTAGTAAGTTAACAATTATGTTGTTAACATGGCTCAACACACACAAAACACATACACAACATAACATGAAATAATTCTTTTTGTTCTTGTGGATTTTATACCCTGCCGATGCTTGCAGCTATAAGGATGTTTATTGCCTCTCCTTTATCATTGCAATTCATTTATCTGCTCCTTCATCTTCTGTATTATTTCCTTTTAAATAAAGCTGTCTATTCCCCATCACTTTTGATAATTTATTTTGATTTCCTTCCCATTTTTAAAAATCTGTCCTGCACGGAGAAGTCCACAAAAGCAAACTGTGTTCCAGATGATGTCACCAGGAATAGAAAAGATATTAATGTCTATAAACATGATACTGAGAAAGTCTTAAATGAGTCACCTACTCAAATTAAAAGCAAATGTTAATCTTAACGTCATACTGAAACCTAAATCTTTGTCTACACTTACCATCAGAAATCTTCGCTTGGATACTCTCGAACAGAAAAATACCTCCTGACACCTCTTTGAGAAAAAACAAAGATTCTGCCCTGGCAGTGCAATGACCCATCTCCTCAGTCCGGGCTTCTCTAACCTTTCAGTGCCTCTCCGAACCCAGAGGGGCGGCTATTGGGGGCGACAGTTAGCAGGTGAGGAAGTTTTCTGAGAACACCTGGTTGAGAGCCGATACCTCTGGAGCACGCGTGTTCCCCTCCGCGGTCCGTCCTTACCTCCAGCTCACCCCACGAACAGCGGAATCAGAGGGAGGACACGGGAATTCTGACCAGGGCGGACACCCCAGGCCCCCCCACGGCTCCTGCCGGCTACACGCCCCCACTCCTGACCGCCCCGCCGCGCCCCGGCCGGACTCACCGTCAGG